>NW_015150741.1:415116-447933 GCF_000732505.1 Cyprinodon variegatus
AATCTTACTGTAATCTTATTAATCTTGATTAAGCCAGGTTTATGCTGCCCAAGGGATTCATGAATTAGAATAACTTTATCAGTCTTTATGAGAAATTTTTTTCTTCGGTATGAATAACATAGAATAAGGATGATATGTGCGTGCTGCCTATATAATAAGGAAAAGTACGTCTGAACAGGATTCTCAAGCCAGGTAGCGCATTAGACGAGGGGCTCTTCTCCTGTTTCCAAAATGCATCACATAATACCACTGAACCAACATTTTCAAAAAGCGTCCATCTTTACCCACATTCACCCAAGCGATCATCAAGAATCAAACATAATGTGGTAATAATTGGTGATGTTGTGGTAAAATGAAATTTGAAATTACACAACAAGCCCTAATGTTATAATCTGTCCTCCATAGCGTTGAGTTCAAGATTTTATACAGTACTGTATAAAACCTTGATGTGTGTGTTGATCCATTATTTCATATTTCGACATTTGTTATTTTTTTACTTCTCTGGTGGAATAATAGACCCATTCTGTAGAAAAGAATATTCCTGTGTTCTTTAAGCCTTTACTGCTTGGTCCATCACACATATTCTCATATTCGATTAGCT
Source organism: Cyprinodon variegatus (assembly GCF_000732505.1). NCBI lineage: Eukaryota > Metazoa > Chordata > Actinopteri > Cyprinodontiformes > Cyprinodontidae > Cyprinodon > Cyprinodon variegatus. The sequence continues at coordinate 415,718 of NW_015150741.1, forward strand.
AATTTAGAAGGGTGTATGTGGTTTTGTCTTTACAAGTAAGTACCTGACCTCGCAATCTGCTGGCCCCAAGTTGTTTGCTATCAGATTCTACGTTTAACTTTGTGACAGACAGTGAAGTATATTTTAAGTTGCTTTCATTGGTGTTAAACCTGGAAGTTATGGGTTACAGGTTTATATGTATAAATCTTATTTAACAAGAATTATTCAAGCAACATTTGTTAATCCTTGCAAGCTAGAACAGATACAGTCGTGCCAAAGTTCCTGACAGCTCTGGTCACACAGGATTTCAGTAACTACTTAAGTACAGGGAGAGATTCTCAAGGACAAAGGAATTGTTTTTTACACAAAGATTTCTGTTGAATTAACCTTGGGTTTAAAAGGGGTCTAGCCTCTTACCAAAACATCTCAAACTAAAAAACAGCTTCTGTGTTTTGTGATTGTTATTGATGAACCTCATGATGAGAGTTTCTCTTCAGCAGGGGATGTCAAGCTCCGGTGGGTGCTTACAGTTCACTTCCATCACATTAAAGATTAGCCACCTTTTGTTCCATAGGCTACTGTAGACAGTTCAAAAACATTCTTTAGGACACTTATTTGAAAGATTTTAATGCAAATGATCTGTGTTGATGAAAATTTCATCAGCTAAATATCTTTGCCATCAAAAGACATAAGAAAAACAAATATTACATAAGGTAAATAGTTTTCTGTCATAAACAAAACAGTTAAAACTGACTGAATAACAAAGTAGATGATGGAGTACGTCCTATTCTTTGTGCCCTTTGCTGCAGCAGCAATCCTTTCTATTAAAGCTCTGAGCAGTTCTTGGCTGTCAGTCAGACTGGAAATCTGCAGAAGAGAGAAACAACTTCAAGGTACCAACCTGCTGATTAATGAAAGACTGTAAGCTCGAAATGATGTGAACAAATGAGATGAGAACCTGACACCTGCCCTGACAACATTATAAAGACTTTGAATGAAAACAGATGACTGCTGTAAAAAAGAATAGTCAGGTAGCTGAATTCAAAACATGATGAAGCTGAATTTTACAAAGCAGCTTGAAGTGTAGATAAGGTGGTATTTAAAGGAAAAAAGCAATGTCAATGAAGATTTATCTGATCCAGACTGTCGATAAGGAACTGAAAGAGTAGAGGTTAAGCCTAAGCAGAGTCAACTAACATAGAATCTTTGGAATCTTATCAAGCCTAAAACTGTTAACTGTTAAAACTGTAGTGTAAAGAGAAGGGAAGATTGTCTGCTCAAGTTTAAGAGACATGTTTAATGACCAGCACACATACAGCTTATCGAGAACTAAAAAAAAAAACTGTAAAAGTTAAACCAATTAAAACATTTTTCCTACTTTTTAATTTTTCCTCGAGTCCCTTGAGTTTTTTCAAACCTACAAATAAATGTACAGACTTTCAGATAACGTAAGCATCAGTTTTAAATCTCCTGAAATCTAAGAACCAATATGCTTGTGGACATTCCTATACATTTTGCTGACTAAAATTCATTACTAATATTAACTCATCAATGGCCTTAAGATCCTTACATACCCTCGTGCGCATGTAAGACTCAAGGTGGACTCCACACAGCCAAGTGGCACAAAGTTACATTTTTGCGACTGCACAACCGCATTACGTGCTGCTCTGTGGGAAGTACTTCTTATAACCGTTTTAAATGTAAAACTGAGCTGAAAAGGCTCTCCTGTATGGGGGACCAACCTTCACATAATAATAAAAAATCAATACAGAAAAAAATCAACTGCTCAATAAGTACATAGGCATAAAATTAGATTGACAAAAAAATAAATAAAAAATAACATCAAATAAATAAGTGTTGCAATAACTCAACTAACACTTATTTATAAAGAGTTTTGATACAACCACAATGGCAACAAAATGCTGTACATATGGGGGAAGTTTAAAATAATAAAATAATAAAACAAATACAATAAAATAGATTAACAAAAAAAATGGAGATAGTCTCATGCTGTGTTCAAAGTCAAAGAAAAAAAATAGTTTTAAAAGATTTAAAAATGAACAGCTAGATGATTGTCTAATGGGGAGGGGGAGGAGAAATGGGCTTGTGCATGCTCTCGGACATGTTTAGCCGTACCCTCTCAGGAGCAGGTACAGGTTGTGCATGTGCATTTTTTTTTTAAAGTAAAGAGGGCGGTTCTTTTCAAGATTTGCATAAATCCTCCACTACACCTTTAGATTAGACAGTGAAAAATAAATTTAAAAAATAATAAATAGTTTATTTCTTTATTTATTATAATTATTATTACTTTGTTTATTTATTTAACATTGTTATAAATTTGCAATAATTTTATTGCAATAATTTTAAGTGAAGCAATGGTATCTATCCAATCTGACCACCTACATTCATAAAATCCTGAGTTCCACTTTCACTATTTTTCTTATTTCCTGAAATAATCCATTCCACTAGATTGACAGAATACTTAAAGGTCTGAAATTGCAGTGTTTTTTCCCCCAATTGCTAACAAGCTTTTACAGCTTCTCCAGGGAGAAACAAGCACAATCATGCATGACAGCTGGAAATCTTTTCTAAAACCTTTTCACATAGCCTTTGTCATACATGAGCCCTAGATCGTTGTAAATGCCTGCTCAACTAAACAAATATTCTGCAGAAATCTACTTAACTTTTCCTTACCAATACTGTAAGGAGGATTAGACTTCCCTTTACCCATAACAGTCCATGTTTTAAAGCAGGTGTCCCCAGAAATATCCCAGATTTTAACGTCCATTGATGATAAATTAGAAAAAAACCTTTTTCAGATAATTGCTTATTAAGGCAGCAGTGTAAGAGCTCAAAATGAGTGTGTTGCTCATACAAAGCAATTAAAGCGGCTGTAGTCCATCTTGGCGCAAAGCATAAAAAAGCATTGCAGGGGCATGTCTCTACCTTTCCTGTGATATTATGAGTTAATTAAGAGCGGACTTTTGCCAGGAAAGAGACTCGATCAGGTGTTACTAATTAGGAATTGTGGTTGAGGGGATGGCTGACAGAGGAGGCAGTGTGAATATTGTAGGTACCCGCAGTAAGCTGGGCTGCTTTCAAAACATTTTAGCTTGTAACCCTAACATTTTTAAAGTAAGCTAAGCCTCAGTTGTTTAAATATTTAAATTACAAGATTTAGGTAGTTTTTTTTTAAGCATATACTTAGGTACAAAAATAAGGAGAAAAAAAACTTGACTAGATTGTCCCTAGCCAATGTATCCTCCCCAACATTTCAAATGCTACCCAAAATAGTTGTCTTATTTTTCTAATTAACTTCTGTTTATGCTTCTTATTTTTTTTGTTTTATTTCTTCTGTCCATTCTCTTACTCCACTGTATTTATTTATGTCTTTTTCCCTTACATATCAATTTCTGCCTCATTATGGAAATACTGAGGGGGGTAGTCATAAGGAGACAGCTTCTGCGTATTTGTTAGTTAGACTGCATCAAATCTGCATGCTACCAGGCCAGCCAAAATCACTGAGATGTCTAACTTACATTAAACATCCACTTATTCATTATTTTCAATCAAATACCGATAAAAGGGCTGAGCATATTAGCCAATATCCAATACCAATCTGATACTACTGTTGAATGTATTAACTTTATACCTTGCTGTGTGAGTATAGGAATCAGGCTTGGCATAAACATTGTTAAAAAAAATTAAACAATAACTCTGATATGAATTATCAGCAGCTCCTATGTCTGTTCTGTGCGATGACATAATCAACATTGTAATGATAAAACTGAAATTACTAGATCCTTGGTACTGTAATGCCGTATATGATAGCAATAAAAATAGTACTGGATTCCTGGAATGGGATCCTGAATTAGCGCTTTTAATCAGATATCCAATCTAGCAAACTAGTTATATTTTTTCTCAGTAACATATTGCGTCTCTACCTTCCATGACGTTATACTGGATCATCATTACACATGATCCAGCTCCTGATTTTTATGCTTTATTTTTCTTTCTATTCTGTGGATCTTAAAATATCTGTCTGATATCTGCAATGACAATCTCATTTTGGCCCGATCTGATGAAGAAGATGAAAGCAAAGCTGTCTTTTCTGGATTTTTTTATGGTGAACATAAAAAAAATAGTATATATCATATCATCACATTATCGCAACACTGCATATAAGAAATAATAGTGGTGAACTTCTGCTAAAAACCTGTTAAACCCGGGAAGAATTGGCTATTAGTGGCAGTGGGAAAACCAGACCCAGATCCTTATTTCTGTCACAATGGTGACAGCATCAACGCTAACCCTGCGTGATGGTGTTACCAGACAAGCAGCTTGCCAGCGAGGGGTTAGACCTATTTTGAACAAATAGTTGACAGGAATATTATGGGATTGATCTTCAGAAAGTTTACATGTCTAAAAACACATGCACATTGTTTGTAGGCTCAAAACAGAACTCAAACTTTTCAGAACTCAATCTAGAGGGCAACGCTTTAAAACCCTTTTTGATTGCATACCTTCAACAGTATGCTTATCATAACGCAAAACAGTGCAAATTTGTGGGTCAAGGATACATAAATTAACAAATTAAATCAAAATACCTATATGGAAAGGTATTTTTCAATTCAAAATCTCAGGTGCAGTCACGGTTTTTGTGTGTCTAGCATGTTTGTAAGTCAGGTGCAAACTCGCAAAAAAAAGTGCATTCATTGTGGGTTCAAAGAAGGCATTGCTGCAATGACAGAGAAAGGAGAGAGAGTCCATGTGTAAGCATGCTTGGACTGTAAGAAAATAAACAATAGTGGGGAAAAACGTCTATGCAAGGTAAACAATTTAACCAAATTTGAATATTGTGTCATGTTTAACTATGACAACAAAAATGTAGAATCTTAACAGGTATCAGAGAATATCCATCTAAAAGCGCAAGAGGAATTATTTCCTACATCAAAATTCTTTTGTGTTTTAATTTGTTTCTATTCTCTTGCTCCCCAATGATGTTCTAGTGAGCAACCTTTGTTGTTACTATTGACAATAGCAGATTTCTTATGTCAAACTGTACCCTGTCTTAACTGAGCATGTTATTAGACATACTAATGATTGACTCTGAATCTCCAATGTGCAAGCAGATGCTGAAGGAGAAAACCTTATTTGGAGCCAATTTTTCAATACCAGCACAATCAAGAACAAACAACTGAAATCAGAATGTACCACTAAGCAGGTAATTATGAAATTAATTATTCAATGTTTTAGTGCTGTGCTGCAGCAGAGAACGTCTACAGAGAACCAAAGCACATGCTGCAGTATTTTCGTCAGACATCCTGAAATGACCACAGAGCTATTCACGTGTTGAGTTCTAGGCATCAGTTTTTATATAAAACTATTTTGCAATTATCCTCATTTTGGGCAAGTGTTCTGACAAATTAGAGGGAGGGAGAACGTTAAGCATCATCTTGTCTAGTAAAGCACTCAAAAATTATAAGGTTAATGGTATAGTGCTGTCATGTTTTAACAAAACTAAATATACTTATTTCCCAGGAGCAGCTCGAAAATTAGATAAAGACTTAATTCTGTCCTCCTACTAAGTGCACCCAAAGCAAGTGCTGCAGTTTTTTAGGAGTCAGTGATGTGCTTGACTCCTACTTCGATAAGAGCTTCCCTCAGATTCTGGGGAGCCTAAGGAAAAGGAGTCTAAGTGGACCATGTTCTCTGCCTTTACTGTTGATGTGGCTGCCAAAAACCATGATATTATTCTTTTGACATATAGTACCAATGTCTGTGCTGATTTAAAGCCTGATTATTGGTATCTGAGGATGCAGTTTGTCTCTCCTTTTAAACTCTCCTCTTCAATTTCTGCATACCTATCTAACACGGCCCTCTCATGAGACTCTTCGGCAGATGATCCTGCCACCCACTGTGCTTTGGGACAAAGACCATACCTCAGACTCTCAGTTTATTTAAGGCTGATCTATACTTTGAAACTAGGTTGTCTGCGTAGGTGTCGCAGTGAACAAAAAGACGTTCCCGCTCCCTCCGCAGACACTCCGCTGCACCTCTCTAATTGTAGATTATAGCAGACAGTGCCGCAGACAGGAGGCCGGCTTGTTAAGTTTGTATGACCATAATTGCGGAAAACAACTCGTGAAGTTGGACCAGCTAGAAGAGTGAGGTGGGTTAGAACACTAGGACCCTTTTTGGATCCCTGCTCTTTTTTGCCGTCATGTTCCTCCGTTGTGGCACAAACTCGCACAAACTTGCATCCCTCGTCCTCACCGCCTTGGCCGTATATCTAGACCCACAGCGTATAGCGCAGACCATGCTTCAGTATTGAGCATAAATCAAAAATGTCTGCTTCAAGCTCACTGCGACACACTGGTGCGGGGAGTATAACCTGCCATTTACTGTGTATCTCTCCTGAGGTTTGTCATTGTTTCTCAATAAACTGTGCAATAGACTGAATGGTCTAAAAAAATTAGTGAACTTTAAGCATGCAAGGTGTCCTTAGAAAGGTATTCAGTTAAACCTAGAAATCACAACTTACCATGTTGTGCCTAAACTGAGTCAGAATTGGGCATCTAAGTCTGATTTCTGAGGGAGTTTTATGAAATACCTCTTAGCTCCATGGCTTCTCTTCTATTGTCATTGGCCACTGCATGAGCTCATGACTGGGGTTTAATTTTTTAAAAATAATGTCATTCACCCTTTATTATTGTTCAGGGTCTGAAACTTTATGAGTTAAATTCTCTTTTCCCTCTTTGTGTATTGATGGCAGACAACTTTCACCAGTGACCAGCTCTGAAATAACTTTCTACTGCAGCGTGATAACAAAAAACGTCCTCCGACAGAGAGTTGAAGGATTGAAGGATTTTGTTGTTGTTGTCAACCTCCTCGGCCAACAGTGTTCTCTTTTGGTCCCATGCTAAGAAACTAGCATCTACAATTAATTGTCTTTTTTTTTTCACTTATTTATATCTGTGTAACAAGAGCTCAAGAACTCTAACAATCCAAAACAACCCCCTCAATAAATGTAAACCTCTGAAAAATACGGAAACCGAAACCAGAGGTGGAGTCAGAAAAAAATGCTTTGTTTTACAGCGCTTGCCCCTCACTTCATCTGTAACCTACACTTTATTTCAGACAGCTTTGAGAACTTGGGCCAGAACCAAAGTTTTACAATAATACAATAATAATTCAAACTTTGTGCTGTTCTAGTTGAATAATAATGCAGTGTTGTACCAGCCAAATCGTTGTTACATAGGAAAACTGTATTGCCTTGCTTTTTGTCGAGTGTATCTGCGAAGATTCTCAGTCATCCAGGTCATGGTCAAGCTTGACAAATTCAGTTTAGGCAACTGGACATGAAGTTTTCTGGAAGATGTTTCGCCTCTTCTGAGTATCTTCTGAGTATTGTTCCTTAAAGTGCTTAGTAAGTAGGTGACAGGCTATGTCTAGGACCATCTCCTTTGTTGACTGATGCTTTTTACAGGTTAACAATGATGTCTTTCTTAATCCCTCTATCAAACCATCTGTCCTTCTTGGCCAGAATATGCACTTTGATGTCCTCAAACAAGTTTCCTTCAGACTTCAGCTGTAAGTCAACAGCTGATTCCTGTCCTTAGGAGTTTGCCCTCACATGTTAAGCCATGCGCCTGTGTAGCTTTCTTGATCACTCCAATGTACAGGTCTCTGCTGAGTGCATTTGAATGTTACTCCACTTTTATGTGCTTGAAGCTTAAGCTTAAGTTATGTGTTTGATGCAGGCAGCTGTAAAATTCCATGGTGGATCAGCAGGTTTAGTTATGTCCTTGATATCAATGGCTTATGCTGGGAAGGTGGCGTTGCAGTGAAATAACTTATTGTCATTTTCGCAACAAGTCTTCACTATTTGCTCTAGAGTATTTTTAGCCTTTACAATAACTGTCACATTTACAAAGAGACTACAATAGCTGCTTCTATCTACTTGCATTTATCCTTCACAAATGGTAGACAAAATACTAAACTTTAGTAGTTGGGTAAAAGTATTGATACTTATGAGTTCAAATCTACTTAACAATTAAAAGTTGCTGGGTCAAAATGTTACTTAAGTTAAAGTACTTACTCTGAAACACTTAAGTATTCAAAAGTACTGTACAAGTTGTATTATTTTAAATCACATAATATAAGAACATTGCCACTGTTATCTGGGTGCTTGGGGAACCTTGTGGTTCTCTGAAACCACATAATGTTCTGACTACTCTGCTATAAAACATTAATACTACCTTTAAAAGTAGTGTAGTGTAACCATGTAATAAATAAATCAAGGACAGCCAAATTAAATAATTTTAACGTAACATCTCCATCCAAAAAGGGGGGTTTACTATGGAGTAGAAGTTTATAGTTTGGTGCATTACCACAAACACTGAGCAATTTTTTATGTTGCATGTTTAAATACTTGGTTTGAAGAATAGTGGGCCAAGACTTTTTTTTTTGATAAGAATAAGTTAGATTTAAAGAATCTGGCGGAAAATTTTCTCCCATCTTTAGTGGGTGTGGTCATTTAAAGCCACAAATAACATCAAGTGGATATTTTACCAAACTGCTTCTGTAGAGGTCATAAGAACAATGAGCTCTTTCTTTGGTTGACTAATCTTGCTTACATTTCTTACACCTGTTTTATTTTTATTTTTTTGCTCACAGTTTTAGATGACTTGATAATCATGAACAAGATCTTTTGGTTTTAGTATTTTGCAATTTCCTTTTTTTTCAAACACTTCAACTGGGCTTCAGGAATACATTTTTGAATTTGTATTTTCAGTAACACCCTCTGAAACAAGTATTTTGTAAATAACTGATGTAGGAACTTCTGAAAGGAAAGACTGTCCTCCTCTCTTTTTTTTAAATTTATTTCATAATATGTTAAAATCCATATTGCAGTTGCTCTAGTTTTCAGATGCCCAGCCTCTAGGCATTACAGCTGGGGTACACATCTGTTTATCCTTAGGCCTGTTCTGGAGCAAACAATCAGCTGCAAATAATAAATAACCATCTGAACCTTTAATGAACAATCTTTCAATGCCATTATACTGATTACATTCTGTGTTACAGCTTAAAAAAAACCCTTAATGTTACATCAACTGTAAAATCTAGTGTAAGATTTGTAGTGTTTCGATTTAGAATTAACATATACATTTTAATCTAATATATATATTTCAATTTAATGATACATCTGATACAACATTGAGCTTGGAATTCAGAGGTTCTGAGTTCAAGCCCCACTTCCACAGACTGCCACTGTGGGGGTCCCTGAGTAAGAACATTTACCCAACACTGCTCCTCTGGCACCACACAATGGCAGCCCACTGCTCCCCAAGGGGATGGGTTAAATGTGTCCGTATAATGGCCTGCTTATGAAAGCAATTCTGTTGTGCTATCATCGAGCTCTGGGATCTACTTTATTCCCTGAGCCATATTATCAAAACAGAACACAAAAAAGATAAATAGAAAGTTGTTAAAATTCCAAAAAAAGTTTAAAAAAACAAACCACTTGACTTTGTTTCCCAAGTTTTAAGACTTGAATGAAATAATACGAAAAATAACTGTTAGTCGTGACAGTTACTTTTTGCTTTCAATGTGCACATGAGGGTGGGACATTGTCTTTGATTGCAAAACTGACAAAGAACACAGTTCAGGTTCTAATCTGCACAACCAATAGGGATAGGAATCGAAAACCAGTTCCTGTTCAGAACAGGTTCTGTGTGTTCCAATTCCATTCCGTTCCTAAGTTACGTCAAATTTTTTACGGAAGTTACGCACACGGCATTCAATAAGCCAGTACGACGTGACCAGGAGTAAGTCTAGAAAAGCAAAAAAAAAAAAAAATGTTGTCCCAATGTTGCGATAGATAGTTTGGATGTACAGTGCTAATAACATCCACGGGAGGAAATACATCCAAAATGCAGAAACACCTGCGCACACAACATGGCATACATTTTAACGAATGCTGTGTTTTTGATGCTTCAGGAAAGAAGCTAAAGTTACGACCAGCATAGAAGGCAACTCTGGTAAGTAGCTAGTTTTATATCACTTGCTGTGCTTAATGGGGTTTCTAGTAAATCATATGCCATTTCTGGAAATAAACCAATTTCTTACCTCTCTTTGGGGTTATTAAACATGCTATGAAGTTGCTCCGCAGTTCAGGGAGTGAGAGAAAGGTGACGCTCGTTTATTTAAATCAGGGGGAGATGAGTTTATTTCCCGAAATTGTACAGTAATGCTATTTCATTAAACTGATGCCTTCTCCATTAGATTTAGATGACTATGACGAGACTGGTAGCCTGGCTGGCTCAGAGGCTGGTAGCTCCCGTTCACTGCCTTCTGTTTCCGCCGAGGCAGGCAGAAATAGAATGTCCCAGGCGAAGGTAGATGAATGTCACTAACTGGCACTTACCAAGTTCATTGTTTCACAGAATCGATAAGTGAATCTATAAGGAATCGAATCGTTTCACAGAATCGATAAGGGAATCGATAAGGAATCGAATCGTTTCACAGAATCGATAAGGGAATCTATAAGGAATCGAATCGTTTCACAGAATCGATAAGGGAATCGATAAGGAATCGAATCGTTTCACAGAATCAATAAGGGAATCGGAGTCTTGAAAATCTTATCCATTCCCAACCCTAACAACCAACCAGACACAGCTCAAGGTTCCTCTTCAGAAGCTCCGAAAATATAATTTTACCTAGACAAGCAGGAGGCCTTTTTTCAATATTCTTGTTTCTCTTATCACATTAATAGCCGTTATCCTTATTATGTTAACTAAATTAAAGATTTGTCCCACTTTGCTTTACAACAGCAAAGTTGACACAACAATTACGCTCCTTTAATCTGTTTAATTTGGGATTTAAGGGCCAAAGCCAGAACCTTTAAACCATGTCTCTGGATTACACTGCATTTTTTTCTCCATCTGCCCATTGTCTATTATATAAATTCCGGTCTCCTCTCTCCTATAATCCCATGGTGCATACTAAGCACACTCAGCAGGGAGCACTTCTCATGAGATTGTCTCATTAATTTATGAGAGAAATTGTTAATGAGGGTTAATAAGGCACCCAGCAGGACCGGAAACTGTATGTAATCAGAGTTATTATCATAAATCATTTTTGATTCCCTAAATAGAGGAACCAACAAAAAACTAAATGTTAACATACGAAAATATTTTGGTGAACTACATTTTTCTCCACATATCAAAGTAAATCCGTTTGGGAAGAATTTCTTCAAAGAAAATATTCATAGTCAAGCACATTTAATATGTCATATTTAATGTGCTTGAAAAGGTTTTCATAATATTTGAAATGAAATATGTTTTAAATATGTTTTATGTTCTGGACCGACATAAAGTAGATTAAAATTGTAAAGTGAAATATAAATGACATATGGATTTATTTCATCATCTATAATAAATAACAATCTGAGTGGCAGGCATATGGACTTAGACTTCCCCAATTTTGACATAGTGAAGTATAATTAAGTACAATCAGTTTTGAAGTGCATCAGGGATCCAAAGGGGAAGACCGGTTTGTTTTAACCCAGTACTTGTAGTCCTATCCGAAATTCCTGTGTCCTGCTGGGTAGGTAATTCTCCTCTCTGCTACTTAAAAGAGGCACGACATAAGAAAGAATAAGGTAAATATTCTAAGATTGTCTCAAAAAGTCAGTAAAAGTATTTTCTTTTAGTATGGCCATGCAGATGTTTCCTTTACCCCAATAATACAAAGAAAACAAGAACTTTTAAGCATACAAGACAATATAAGCATACAGAATAGCAGTTTTTAAATTGTAAGACATCCAAATATTACACTATATTACGCCCTTATTTATATCAGTTACCATTATCAGCAAGAAACTACAATAACCAAAAGAAATACACTTATGTGAACCTTGGGAGCATGGTAGTCCTTAACCATACTCAACAGTCTACTTAAACCCAGTTACCCAACTTTCACATCCTGTCAAACTGTTCTAAAAGTCAGACAACGCCAGAGCTTCTCTCAATCTAAGCAACATTTAGACTTACTCACCATGGAAACCATTTTATGCTAATTAGCTTGGTTTCTCTGATTCAGATGACAACAGACTTAGAGCATTGTCTTATTCAAAGCACTTCATTGTGAACAGGTGGCTAATCAGTAAAATATATGGTAACCGCATTGTGTATTTAGTAAGAGCCTGAAGTTCGAGATTTAATCTGACCTTATTACAAACACTTTTTCAATTGAGCTTTCAATTAAGGTTTTCAATAGCAGTGAGAAACAGCTTGTAGTCTCTCACCTGATACAAAAATCCCAGGTTCTCTAGTATTTCTCTGTGAATTTTTTTGAGAAATAAACATTGTATAAGAAAGTTATTGAATAGCATAATATAGCATTCCTGTAATGGCAGTGAATAAGTCGAGTGAATGATTGTTTAATATTTAGTAATATTTAGTTATCAGCAACCTCCCAGATCCTTCAGTTTAGATCTGCAGTTACCCTTGGCAACCCCATGGCATTTCCTGTCAAGGTCTTGTATTTCACAATAAAAGCACAGGTGAAACTTAAAGGGGAATGCCGTTTTTTTTTTTTTTTTTTTTTTTTATATTGGGCCCCTGATTTTACGTTACACATCATGTTCTACTCACCCATATGAGTTTTGTGTCATTTGGAGCTGAAGATATTTCGTTAAGTTATATCTAAGTAACGTCTTCCTAAGGGCAATGACTTGAAGGCACAAACTAAACTGTTCATAATTTATTATTTATGGTACACCAGCATTCATAACATGTAGGCAAATTACTGTCCCCCAGAAATCTGCGGTTAAATTTTTTTATATTTATATTTTTTTAAAACAAAGCGGAGTGTGTATGACGTCATCCGCGCGACGGACTGGAGCTGTGACAGGCAGCCCGGGCCACATGAGGCTACACTCTACCTCTTTTATTCATTTGGCTAGCTATTCTGAATTGTTCAAATCTATTTCTAGAGCAAAATCATCTATGGTAGTAGCACTAGACATCTTCCAGGCATGCAGTTCAGCGGACAGGATGAATGAATAGTAGCCAGCGCGTGCGGATGATGTCATACACGCGCCGCTTTGTTTTAAAAAAATATCCATCCATCCATCTTTGGGATGGATGGATAGAGGGGGGTCACGGGGGTAGCAGCTTCAGTAGGGAGGCCCAGATGTCCCTCTCCCCAGCACTTGGGCCAGCTCCTCAGGGGGAATCGCAAGGTGCTCCCAGGCCAGCCGAGAAATATAGTCCCTCCAGCGTGTCCTGGGTCTCCCCCTGGGCCTCCTCCCGGTGGGACGTGCCTGGAACTCCTCACCAGGGAGACATCCAGGATGCATCCTAATCAGATTCCCGAACCACCTCAACTGGCTCCTCTCGATGTGGATGAGCAGAGGCTCTACTCTGAGTCCTCCCTGGATGACTGAGGAAGAGGTTACTTGGATATAACCTAACGGAATATCTTCAGAATAGGTCCAAATGACACAAAACTCATATAGGTGAGTAGAACATGATGTAATAACGTAAAATCAAGGGCCAAATGTAAAAAAAACAGGTTTTCCCCTTTTACTTCATAGACTGCTCCTAAATTGTTCTCTATGCACAGCTTTCGACTTGGAGGGAGTCAGTTTAAAGTTCAGTAGTTTTCCTGATATTATATATGTTCTGCCTCTCAACTACTAAGCCTACCTGTTTCCATCTGAACATTTCTGCCTGAACTTTCTGTTAGACTCTTGGAACCCTGAACCTGCCTGAACTCTCTGTGGACTCATGGAACCCTGGATCTGCCTGTTTCTGTTCTGATCGGAAGCCCTGACTGGGCTATGGACTCCTGGATCTCTGAGCCTTCCTGCTCTGAACTGTTTCCCTGAACTGGCTTGGATTCATGCTTGTTCACTGGGGCTGCAGCATCTAGTTCACTCTGGGCAGCTCATTGGCAGTCCATTGGGCTGGATTCTACTACGCTCTTAGGAGTTGAAGTGACTCACATCAATTATCATTCTCCACCAGATTATAATGGTCCTTACCTGTGTTTCTCCATAAACAAGAGCTGGCAGTGATGGGTGGTGTCCTACTTCCCCCCTCAGCCGCTGCAGATCTGCAGATCCACAGCCCTGTCACAGTCTTTGTTCTGTTATGTCTTCAAAAAAATTTTTTAGCAACTGAGTATAGATAATGGTGCTATTGGATATTCAAATGACTTTTTGTCTTCTGTCATGATAACCAGTGAGGCCACATTGTGTTTTTATTAAAAAAAGTCAAGAAAAAAAATAATAAAAAAAAGGCAGCAAAAAGACAAAACAAAAGGGGAAAAAATTGTGCTTGCTCAGATCAACTGATGCCTGAGTGGTATTATGTTCAGAAATTAAAACAGTTACCTTGATAGGTTGCAGCAGTTTCAATATAAAACAACGTGATGGGTGCTGTTAATTTTTCCATTATTTAAAAAATACATCAACAGAAAAGGTTCTGTTATTTTCCTTCTCTGCCTGCATCTTTTCTATATAGCAATCATATATGCCATGTTAAGACTGCTGTTGCAAACAGCAACTGCCTTTGGGATGAGCAAAATACTGACAGGGAAGTTGTGTGCAGTTATTTGCAGCTTTAGTGGATTACACAAAATTTAACAGAGATAGAAACAGGAAACCAGAGACAGATTGATATCTGTTACAGCATCACATCCCATTTGAGGCAGCCCTGATATATATCTGGTAGGATCTGATGTTGGCCTGGGAAGGGCGGTAAGGTTTGGGGGGTGTCCCCCTGCCTTCCCGATTCCAGTGCCAGTGGTGCTAGCAGAAATAACGTGAGAAGGTGATAAGAGGGATGAGATTGAACAGAATGTACTTTCTCTTAGTTTGTTATCTGGGCTTTTGGAGTCTAAAATAGGAAGGCTATATGTCTGGGCTTGGCTGATGCTGGCTGAGGATGAAGTGAGCTGTTGTGGCATTCTTGTCCTCTTCCACAGCTCCCATATCACAAAAGTGCGCAAACACAGTTTCAAACTGGTAAGCAGCTTCCAGGGTGCAGCCCAGGTGACTAATCGGTGAGGGTACGGGCAGAGTTGTGATGAGATTGGAAGGAAACCTGGAAGGGGTGGAGGCTTGGGAACATTTAAGGAGGAAAACAATAACAGCTGATCTGCTCCAACAGGAGTAGTTACAATACAAAGATAAGAAACCGGGAATTGAAAACTCGTTATTGTTATTATGAAACCATAACATTTTGGACAATCACAGTTTAAAATCTAAACCTAATTTACAAATAAGATTAAGCAAGAAAATGTAAAATATCCTTAGAAGAAACTTTCCAAATGTGGGTTTTTAGTATTACAGGAAGTTAGATTGTGTAACAAGGACCATAATTACTACTTCAAAAAGAGGAAGAATCTGGTGATCTGGTTGTTGTATCATCCCTTTTAAACTGCCTTCTGATTACTCTGTTTGATACCAGCTGGTAAGCTGCATCTGTCACATGCAAGGCTGTTTAAATGAAAACCGAAACCAACAGGACAGTGCACAGACTTAGCAGATATTCAATTTAAATTTTCCAATAACTGTTCACACTGGTAGAGAAAATTATAAAGTGAAAGAGTTTCGATATTATTGCAAGTTGTGACTTTATAGTTCTCATTGTTCTGTTTTTTTAGCCTCACCTATTAGTTCCTGAACAGTTTGTCTAAAGATTAGTATACAATTAACTGTTGTTCAGTTTTTACCCCCTATCCTAATGAAGACTCAGTTCAGCATTTTAACGCCCCCAAACACAGTCTGGAGCCTCTCTTATACATGTCCTTTTTAAAATGTGTGTTGGGGCTGTAATTCAGTCGCTGGAGCACATTTGGTTGCTGTTTTGTAACCTCTCCTCCCCACACATCACTTTCTTTTCCTTATCTCTCCTCTTCCTTTTAAATGTAATTTTTTGTCCTGTTTTTTGTCCTCTTTGTAGTTTGCAGGGCTCAACTTCTCTTCGTTTCCGTCTAGCAAGGTATAATAAGGCCTGATGATGCAGAATTTTTTGAGCTGAGGTCACGTTGGCCTTCATCTTTCTTCCCTTTGTCATCTTCTAGCTCTCTCAGTCCCAGCTCTAATCATTTGACTCAGAGTTGTGACAGTTTCTTGGCCATAGAGCCACTTTTAGAGAACTCTTGATTCCAAACTTCACATGGAAATTAACTTGATTTTCAACTCATTGCTCAAAGCAGATTGTTGTAATTGTTTGGTTCTAGTTTTGAGCTTTCTTAGCACGCATTAATTAAAGTCTTAAATGGTCTTGGGATTGATACATTGACATCATATCTGTTGTGTATGTTAAAGTCTATCCTCTGAGTCACAGGGAGCCAGTGTAAAGACTTCAGAACCCGGCTGATGTCCTCTACAGTCTTAGTTCTAGTGAGAACACAGTCAGCAGTGTTTTTGATTAACTGCAGCTGGAGGAACAGAAGAGACCTGGGACATTTGAAGTGAAGCTCTCTATGAAATAGCTGATGAGCTGTAAAACATCACACCTGTGGCAGTTTCAAGGTAAACCTGAAACCAAAAAGAGTTAACGTTAACCTCTAGGGGCTAGTCCCCGCTCTGACTCCCTTTCCGATTTTGCCGGGCTTTTCTGTTGTAATTCAACTGGCTTCTGAATAGGCGTAAATATGGCTGCAAGCTACCATCATCCAGATCTAAAGATCATAAATCTTTTCAAGATATGTTATCATATCAGCCCAAATAACAAATGAGTGTGGTTTGGCTTTGCAGACTCATGATCGGGACCCCTTGTCTCATATTAAAGATTTGATGGAGGGCCTATTTGATACACGGGACGAGTTCCAACAGGCTCACAATCCAGTTCACAATCCAGTATTCAGGTTAAGCGAAGGCTTGCTGTAGCACTAGGCTGTTGCCGTCAGCCAGCGGGTTTGCGCTCGATGTCTGTGCCAGATAACTCTCCTTGACTCATCAGTGCATTGGAGTTGTGGTCAGAGGCTCACGTGTTTTCATTCCCCATTGTCTACTTTCATGTTCATGTTGGCTTTTCCCGCATGGACCAGCTCAAGTCCACGGGGCCACTTGACGTGCCTTCGACCAATCCCGCTGCGGAACATGGACACTGCCTTCAGGACGTCATCTACAATCCACGTGAGCCTGTTGAATTTTCATTCAATTGCAAATAAATCGAATTCGCTAAACAATCTTTTTTCAATAATAAGACTGGCATCTTATTACAGCTGATACTGCAATTGTCTCGATGTGGACAATCTTATTGACTCTTTTAACAATCAATGTGTGGAAATTTTACATCAGGTAGCTCCTGTTAAGTTAAACTTGTCTACACGGACAAAAGTGTGCCCTTGGATGAATATCTCGAGTCTAAAGAGACTAAGTTGAAAGACTAAATGCCTGTGGAAATCAACCAAACTTGTGGTGCACAGGGATCTCAGGGATCGTGCAAATGTTGATAATGCCAGATCTAACTATATTCATCTACAAGTTAAAGAGAAATCCAAAAGTGCTATTTTAATTTATAAATTCTCTTGTATTTCCTGTTGCTCCAGCTACCTCCGTTTATTGTGAAGCTGACAGCAATGTTTTCTTGAGATTTTTCACAAATAAGATAATGATCATTAAGGATAAAATACCGCCCCTTCCATGTGGTCGCCCAGCTGTCTTTGAGCCTGTCTCCAACATGTAGTCTTCATTTAGTACTGTGACAATCTCTGGTATTTCGGTTTGTAAGCTTGTAAGCTCTTCCAAGTGTTGGAGGAAATTGGCCCTTGTTTTACCAAAATGCTAAACCTCTCTTTGCCTTTCAACATGCCATAGTAGAGCCATTGTTGAAAAAAACTATCTTAGACCCGACAGATCCCAATAGTTTTAGGCCTATTTCAAAGCTCCCATTCCTGTCCTAGATCCTGGAGAAGGCGGTCTGTGAACAGCTGACAGTTTCCCTGGATCAAAGTGATATTTATGAGCCGTTCCAGTCAGGTTCCTGTAATCGACAATCTACGGAAACCACCTTACTGAAAGTGTCCAGCGACATTATGAGGGCTTCTGATTCTGGAAACACACTGTTCTAGTTCTCTTGGATTTATCCTCAGCCTTCGACACCGTTGACCATCAGGATCTGTCGAGAAGACTGAGGGATCAAGTAGGACTGCTGGGGTCAGTTCTAGGTTCTCCTCATATTTATCTGGGCATAGTGCTTTAGTGTTACAGCTAACCAAATACGGTTGGAGTCTCCAGATGTGTTTTTGTGAATTGTCTCAAGGTTCAGTTTTGGGCCCTGTTTTATTTTTGTTACATTTTATCCCTTTTGGAAAGATCATCAGTGTTTAGTGATGTTTCCTTTTCACCAATTTGCTGATGATATCGAGCTCTACCTCTCCTTTAAACCATCTGAAATCTGGAAGCTAAAGTCTTTGCTCCATTGTCTTGTGTAAATTAATCAACGGTTAAGTTGTAACTCTCTGGTGGTAAATGCAGACAAAACAGAAAGACTGGTTATTGTCCCTCAGGATTCAATTCCAGGGATTGAACACTATGTGGGTGACTTACTGTAGGCCAGTCCCCTAAGCCAAGTCTTAGAAACTTGGGAGTTATCTTTGACAAATATATATCTTTAGTGCAGCACTGTAAGCAGCTGACAAGAAACTGCTTCTTTCAGCTAAGGGAAAATCTCTAAACTCAGGAACATGGTCTCAAGGAATGATCTGGAACTTATAAATCATGCATTTGTGATTTTGCGTTTAGACTATTGTAATAATTTGTTTTCATGCCTGAACAAGAAGGAGCTCTTTTGACTGCACTTAGGGCAAAACATTGCAGAGAATTCTGACCTGTACAAATGGGAGGTCTCAAATATTCCCAATTGTAAAAGTGCTTAAAGGAATAGTACACCCAAAACATGATTAGCCTTCATTTTCTACTCACCCCCATGCTGAACAACACCCTGGAGTACTTTTTTGATATCTCAAATGCATCTGGAGATCTGGGAGGCTTCTTGCTGTCTGCTGACATTCAAATAATGGAGGTCTATGGTGACCGAGACAGAAAGGTCCATAAAAAGTCCACAAAAAACGTGTCAATATTCCTCCATACTGGTCGTCCAATGTATTCCAAGTGTCCTGAGTGGGTAGCATCCAGAATTTACTCGAAACGAAGTCATTTAGAATGTTTTTAGAGCATAAACAGTAGTGTAAAGCATTTCCTGAAAGCGCGCAGATGCGCGATCACGACGCTACGGAAGCCGGCGTCGTAGCTGCCAGTTTCTTCTAGGATCACGTTTAAAATTTTTGTTTTGTCTTTCAGAGACTTACATGGTCAGGCTCCTTCTTACATCAGTGATCTGATCCACCCTTACACCCCTGCACGGGCTCTGATGTCCATGGATCAGTATCTGTTGTAGGGTCCACAAAATCATTTTCATACCAGAGGTGACTGTTCCTTTCCGGCTGTTGCTCCAAGGCTTTGGAATTATCTTCCGCCCACATTGTGCTATATTGAATGTTGTCACCTAAAATTGGCACCATTTTGATATTAGAAATTAAATCCTATTCTTTCCTATTTCTATCATTTTCCCATCCATCCATCCATCCATCCATCCATCCATCCATCCATCCATCCATCCATCCATCCATCCATCCATCCATCCATCCATCCATCCTCTGTTCACAAAGGCATTTACTTCTACATCATTCATAGCAGAAGCATGTGAGTTATTATTGGCTCCAATTACACCTCTTGCTATTGTATGCAAATTGTTTTGATTGAAAGCTCAATAGCTTTTGTTCTGCTCAGAATCCAGCTCTCAGGACCTAAATGTGTCATTTTTAAGCCCCCCCCCCAAGCAGAAGGTGCAATTGTTACCTCTCTTGCACATCTCTGTGTGTCTAGTTAGATTAAGCTAAGCAAACTCTATTTAGTGTACAAAAAAATCTGCATTTGCTCTGTTTTACTTCTCTTTTCTCTGCCAGTTTCAGCAGCTCATTAAAGTGTCCGGGATTCATTTTAGGCTTTCAGCTCAGTCTTTGATGCTAAATGCTTGGTGTTATGGTGCAGATAAAATTCATGTAGATCTCCTGTCAGCAGAACAGTGTGGGAGGGATTGTGAGAAATGACTTACTTGCAAATGGAGTTTGACTTTTAGGAAGAACTTATGCAAAGACATGATATGTTAATTTATGAAAGAAATTATTTCAAAAACTTGAAAGGGTAAGGCCGTATGACTTATGAGAACATAATTTCAATTTAATCTCTGATGCTTATACTGATATAGTAGAATAAACAACTGATGTTATCATGGAGAAACAGAAAAAAAGTATGCCCTCATACTAATTAAAAAAAGAATAAAGGTTGAAATGAACATCCAATGTCATAGTGTGAAGAATTAATAAACACCCAATGTCATAATGAGAACACAGAATGAACATCCAAAGAGATTTGGTCAGAGTGTGATATATCAGGAAACTCCACTAGTTATAAAACAAGTCAAGAATGTGAGTTGTAAAAGCTTGACACAGGATAATTGTCCCACTTGATTTACCTAGTCAGCTTGAAGAATTGTATTCAATGTCCTTCCATTTTGCAAACACTTTCAACAGAAGGCTTTCCAGATGGATATGTACCAGGGCTCGATGTTAACCATTGCCCGATCGCCCGGGGCAAGTAGTTTTTTATTGTCGGGAGAGTACAAATTTCATTGCATTTGCCCGCCGGGCAAGTGCAATGATCACAAAAAAAATTATTCATCACTCAAAATGACTTTAAAATCACCGACATTCGCTGAAAACGACCCACACGCATTGCCGGCGCCATTTTTGTTGTTTTGTACACATTCTCGCGTGATTTGAAAAAAACGTGTGTTTTTCCGCCAGATGGTGTGATTTTTCTCTCCTTGGGGTGAGAATTCTGCAGAGCAGCAGCTGGATGATGAATTTAATCTATACTATAATACACGCTAGATTAAAAAGGATCAGTCAGGTATTAGGGAAATAATAATGATAATTGTATGCGCACAGTGTAAATATTTCTATCATATGGCAGTCTTCTGTACAGTGGTCATACATTTAAAAATGCTCATTCAATTTTTTTTCTCTTAGACATCGGAGTGGTGCATTTAAATGTTATATAGCTAAACATGTTAAATTGGTGAGTAGTAGTAGTGTTAGTTTTTAACCTGTCAAGTTTTTTTTTAGATTTTTAAAATTACAATTTATATTTTTGCAAGCACACAACAGTTTAAAGCAAAGTTTAGTTTTAAAAAGAATGTGCAGGAAGGATTGAAAAGCATGTTAACACGGTAATGTAGGCTTGAGTTCATTATCTGAAGCATGCATATACACACCAGGAACCTGTAAACTTACTGTATTACAAAAAAACATTTAAAAATCAAACATGTTTCATTGATATATATACAAAAATTAATATTAGGAACTATATTTATCAAATAAATGCCCTTCGGGCAAGTGGCTTTCACAATTCTACACAATGTAATTTCAATGTAATTCTACACAATATAGCCTACATTTAAAGGTCACCCTTTTTATTTTTTGGAACTGAGTCTTCACGGGAAAAAAGGTTTAATGAAACTAAAATGTACCAGGATTTAAATACATATGGTACAACATATGAAAATGTTAATTAAATGCTTTTCCCTACAGTAATAGTGTGATCAAGGCTGGATATACAACTACGCAAAATCGAACCATTGTCAAAAAACAGGACAGAAGGACCTGGTATTCAAGGTAAGACAGACAGTGGGATAATTCAAAAGCGTTTATTTATAACTCAGGCCGGGCTGAGGATCCGCGGTATTAGTGGCTAGGGCAGGGTGCCGCCAATCCCTGGGAACTCTGGTTAGAGAAAAACACAGATTAGTGACCAAGATAATCTGACGAAGGATGATTATCCATATCAGTCACTAACCTGGTTTAATAGTTCAGTCCATATCCATAGAACGAGGTAGGATCCAGCCAGTGGGCTGCCAACAAGATGCGGCGGTCTCCGCCCAGGGTCCAAGATGCTGCAGCCCCCCCGAGAACAAGCAGGAGGCCAAGCCAGATCAGGGAAACAGATCAGAACAGGAAGGCTCAAAGGTCCAGGAGGTCACAGATAGTTCAGGCAGAACGTTCAGACAGGAACAGGCAGGCTTAGTGGTTGAGAGGCAGAACAGGTCAGGATATCAGGAACACTACGGAACACTAAACACCGCTCTCTCCACTGAGACCAGACAGCAACAGACACGCTCAATGGATGAGAGGCAGGTCAGGATCAGGAAATCAGAAACGCTAAAAACCACTCCCTACACTGGCCCCCGAGAATGAACACTACAACAAGAGCTAGAGCAATAATCTGGCCCATAATGGCTGGGACTGAGCAATATATATAGAAGCAGGAGCAGGTGGATTAGATGTGCAGAAATTGGAAACTGTTAGGCAGGTGTATGAAATGAGCAATTAGCCATCAGAACCAAGATCATGACAACCATATCAAAATGTATTCATCAATTTCATTGATGAATACATTTTGATTTCATTGATGAATACATTTTGATATGGTTGTCATGATCGGCGCACAGGCCGTTAGTCATTGAGAGAGGTGACCTGAGGCTTTTTTGGGACAGGGATGATGGTGGCAGACTTGAAGCATGCTTAAACTACGGATTGGACCAGCAATCTGCACACTCCTTTTACACACCTCCTGGTGCTGCTGGCACCAAGGAAAAAATCCTGGATTTTCTCGCAGTGGTTCTGCTTTGCTGATCTGATGCCATGGTTTAAGTTGGCATGCGCTGTCCTCAGTGCCTCTTTATCACCAGATTTGAAAGCTGAGTTCAGTGCTCTGAGCGATTTTCGAACCTCCTCATTCATCCAGGGTCATTTCTTTGCTCGGGTGGTAGGTTTGGGAATTGATAAGATTTTCATGATCTGATTCCCTTATCGATTCTGTGTGCATTGCTTCCTAGCTGAAGCATAAACCAACCCAGTGAAGTCACAACTTGAAGTACTGCAGCACGGCAGTGCCCTTGCCGAAAAAAATAAAGCAATGCTTTGAGCTGAAGTAACTAAAAAACATTATCTTAGGTGTCAAAAAAACATATGTCTACCAGTGTGTATGTCTATCTATGTCATTGTATGTCTACCATTAGAACATAACCTTATCCCTTTTCAGTTGGCTGTATTTGGATTTCTAAATCAACCTGAAGAACCAGTCATTTAAGTTTGGTAATGTTATCAGGGGTTAATGTAAAAATAAAACAAAATTGATAGAAAATGTAGAACAGCATGACTATAAAGCAAAACAACATGGATTCCGAGACAGAACAGCGCACTGCTATCAAGACATTTAGTAAGCTACATGTGGAGGTTTGCTTCCTGAATTGATGCTTTGGATGCATTTTTGTTTTTTTGCTGTTTTACTGTTATCTGACCCTCTGCTGATTTTCATACTTAGTCCCACCTGCTGGTTGATATCAAAATCCAGAGCCCTAATAGTCTATTATTTAGCTTTACAATCAGACACAAAGAGTACGGGTACAGTAGGATTGCAGTCACACCTGTTCTTGGTCACCCAGTGGCTATTTTCTATTTAAAGCTCTCTGTGTCGGACCTTCCCAGCGGCACATGAATACAGTGTAACTGTTGCAAAATTTTGACAGAGTGCTGTGTACTGTTAAATTTAGCTGGTTTAACAGAATGTAAGTTGTCAGTTCCTGGAAGGATATATCAATAAAAAAATCTAAAATGTGCAGCAATGTTTTCCAGATCCACAGCGTACTGTCCTCTTGTTGTTCCTCATAGATAAAATACCTGTACATTGCTCCTTTATACTTCCTTTTTAGGTTTAGATCACTAATGTCTCTTTCCTCTTTAGTATCATGATATGGACACGCTACAGGATACAGAGGGTAACCTGAAATAAATTAGTTTAAATTATTGTCTGCATAACAAGTTAAAAGTAAAACTATCAATGGATTAAACCAAACATTAGACCTTATGGTCAGCTAATGGTGATATTGAACTTTAAATTATCTCAGGCCTTAAATTAATATGTCACAAGACACTCTGTTGTTCCAGGCTTGGTGGTGGATAAAAAAAATATTGTCATTTACTAAGTGTAATTTCATTTTTTATTATTTTTATGAGGAGAAAATTGTGTTGCTCTGCATCTGAAACGGGTGATATGCATCACTGCCCCAGAAAAGTGATATCATGGCCAAAAATAACTGTTGGCCTTAGTACCAGGTTTTGAGCAGACAGCTTTAAAAAGAAATACAACTTGACCAAGACTAAATTATGGTTTTTGAGGTTTTAAAGAAAGTAGAGAAAAATTACAAAAGCACAAAGTTCGTTCTTAGTCTGTATCTGTATCCTACAATACAAAATATATGTTTAATGACTTTAGCTAAACTTTTGTATATTCAAATTGAAGATTTTTTTAATGAATTCAAAAATCTTTATCTCTGAGGTCTCTTCCACAAAATATTAAACATGCAACCTAAATTAGCAGAATTTTCAAAACTTTCAATCTGTGCAGAAAATAAATTAGCTTATTTTTATTTCTGGTTTAAGTAGTCTTGACTATTTGCAGCCATATAGAACTGTCTGTTTTCCCTGTATTGGGCTTATTATACAGACTCTTTGTTTCCCTGTGTAAACATGGAGACTGTGCTTCATTTTAGGGAAGAGGGAAGTATTTGCAGAGCAGCAAGCATCAACTCAATCTGCTAGGAAAAAAATGTATGATAACACAGGCAGAAGCTGTCTTAATCGCTCTCTCTCCTGGCAGGTCATGGAAAGTATTGAGGTGAGAGAATATTTGGGAATTTCACTACACCACTGAGAGCTGTAACCATGGAAACGAGAATAGAAGATGATGGGGTGTTGCTGTGCAGAAGATCATGGACAAATACATACATAAGTTGTACTACAAAACAGCACTAAGCCCCATCAGAAACTCTTTTCACTGCATAATGTGGACTATATTTGCTTTATGTACATTTCCTCTGACTTTTTGGACTCTTCTTGTAAGAATGTATTTACTACAAAAATGCAAAACCGGTAAAGGGACTTTAATCTTGTTGATCCTAGAAGTAGATATATACCCGTCATGTTTTTAATGTTTTGTTGTTGTCCCTGCTAGAAAAAAAGAAGAAAGAAATGACTAAATATATATAGCTTTATTTGTAGCTTACTTGGATGTCAATTTAACATCTAAAATAGAAAAGGTTGAGGTGTGCTGTAACACGACTAAGTTTAATTATGAGAGTATTATCCAAAAAAATCCAAATTGTGGCTCTAAATGGGGTGGCTTGGTTTATGAAACTTAATGTGGTTTGTGAGCAGATTACTGTTCCACTAAATCATCTGATCTCCAAATGTCATGGTTAAAAACAGGATATGTTGACAGAGGAAGGTCAGTAGAGCTCTGCTAAGAAGACCAGCAAAAGACTCCTATGGGAGCTGCAGGTGTACAAGATAACTATTATACTGGCAGAGTAAACTGGGAGGTTTTTAGAGAGTTGAATTGAAGCAAGGGGAAGAACAAGATGAACTTCATGTAAGGGATTCTATGAAACAAAGAAACAGGAGTGTGGCGTAAATTAGGAAATTTAAACAAGGAGAGCTGGATTAACACTGTCACTAATGGCAGTCTGGCAACTAAAGAGAGTTCCTACTAGGTTGTTTAAAGCTTAGGGGCTCTGAAGAAAATTAAAGGAAGCTATGTTGATGAGGACAGTAGGAGTAGTCCTGCCCGCAGTGAGATGAGAGGCAGGGAGTGAGAGAGAGGAAAGACCTTTAAATAATGCATCTCCTATTTTGGCAAAATATTACAGCTCAGAATAACATGAAATGTTCAGACTAAAATGCTTTTATTATTCACTAATGGAGCACAATCTTGAAAGAACATTTCTCTGTTAAATTTTAGCATAGATCATGCAGTAATTATTAAATTGCAGATTTACCACCATTCTAGGATCACAAAATGGTCTCGAGAGCTCTCTAAAAATGTCTACATTGTGGAAAAAACCTGAACACTTCGAATAAATCATGACATTGCTGTAATATATTAAAAACATTAATATTAAGAATTATTTTATGTGATTCTTTCCAGATAATCCTCCAAATTACTGCTATTAGTATCATGATAAGCCACACAGCCAAAACTTGGTCTGGTTTCAGATTAAGAACCGTTTAAAGTGCTACAATGTATTACAGTATTACAGGGTTTTTGATGATAATGATTTTTTACCAGCAGAATATGAATATTGTATTAAGTAGAACTGCATGTTGTAGCTAGATGTCATTCAGATGAAGGGTAAAACTAATTAATTGTAATTAAATGATTATAGCTGAGAACTAGCTAAATTACCAGGTATTATTAACCGTTTACCTTTGTGGCTGACATCTTGAGCTGCCTGTTAAAAATCCAAGATGTCTGCACCATCCATAAATTGCAATACATTGGTTTGTATTTCAAGCAAAGTTGTTATTCTTTTAATTAAAAGGGATGTATTTGTCTCTGTCTATTCAAGTTGTTAATCAAAACACGGCGATCTGGCTATGAGTAATAAATTGTTTACTGTAAAAATAACTACTAACTACTACAGTTTGAAATATTCATATCTTTATTTTGCTAATAAACTCAGTTATAACATATTTATGCAAACACTACACACTACTGAAAATAAACACAAGATAAATGGAAAGTAATCAAAAGAAAAAAATTCTAAGAGTCCTTTTATCAAAGAATCTCTAAGAAATGTCTCAGTTAAAGTCAGGTGCATTTATGCATTCGTTGATAATCCTTTAAAACAGCAGTAGGTACATGTTAATAAAAATGGATGCAGAGATATTAAATGCAATGAAAACTGTAGTTTAGTTTAGTTAACAGTGAATAATGATACTGATTCAAAATGCAATATGCAGTAGCAGCATTATAGCAAAATGAGTTAGCTCAGGTAACACTGAGACAATGGATTGTAAAAGATTACAAAATGGCCTCGATACCATGTGACCAAAATACAGGTGCTGGTCATAAAATTAGAATATCATGAAAAAGTAGATTGATTTCAGTAATTCCATTTAAAAAGTGAAACTTGTATATTATATTCATACATTACATACAAACTCATATATTTCAGATGTTTATTTTGTTTAATTTTGATGATTACAAATGACAACAAATGAAAATCTCAAATTCATCATATCAGAAAATTAGAATATTACTGAAGACCAATAAAAACAAAGGATTTATAGAAATGTTGGCCAACTGAAAAGTATGAACATGAAAAGTATGAGCATGTACAGCACTCAGTATTTAGTTGGGCCTCCTTTGGCCTGTATTACTGCAGCAATGCGGCGTGGCATGGAGTCGATCAGTCTGTGGCACTGCTCAGGTGTTATGATAGCCCAGGTTGCTCTAATAGTGGCTTTTAGCTCTTTTGAATTGTTGGGTCTGGTGTATTGCATCTTCTTCTTCACAATACCCCATAGATTTTCTATGGGGTTAAGGTCAGGAGAGTTTGCTGGCCAATTAAGAACAGGGATACCATGGTCCTTCAACCAGGTACTGGTAGCTTTGGCACTGTGTGCAGGTGCCAAGTCCTGTTGGAAAATGAAATCTGCATCTCCAAAAAGTTGGTCAGCTGCAGGAAGCATGAAGTGCTCTAAAACTTCCTGGTATGTGGCTGCGTTGACCCTGGACCTCAGAAAACACAATGGACCAACACCAGCAGATGACATGGCACCCCAAACCATCACTGACTGTGGAAACTTTACACTGGACTTCAAGCAACGTGGATGAAGTGCCTCTCTTCTTTTCCTCCAGACTCTGGGACCTTGATTTCCAAAGGAAATGCAAAATTTAATTTCATCAGAGAACATGACTTTGGACCACTCACCAGCAGTCCAGTCCTGTTTCTCTTTAGCCCAGGCAAGACGCTTCTGACGCTGTCTGTGGTTCAAGAGTGGCTTGACACAAGGAATGCGACAGCAGAAACCCATGTCTTTCATACGTCTGTGTGTGGTGGTTCTTGAAGCACTCACTCCAGCTGCAGTCCACTCTTTGTGAATCTCCCCCACATTTTTGAATGGGTTTTGTTTCACAATCCTCTCCAGGGTGCGGTTATCTCTCTTGCTTGTACACTTTTTTCGACCACATCTTTTCCTTCCCTTCGCCTCTCTATTAATGTGCTTGGACACTGAGCTCTGTGAACAGCCAGCCTCTTTAGCGATGACCTTTTGTGTCTTGCCCTCCTTGTGCAAGGTGTCGATGGTCGTCTTTTGGACAACTGTCAAGTCAGCAGTCTTCCCCATGATTGTGTAGCCTATAGAACTAGACTGAAAGACCATTTAAAGGCTTTTGCAGGTGGTTTGAGTTAATTAGCTGATTAGAGTGTGGCACCAGGGGCCATCAATTTTGAACCTTTTCACAATATTCTAATTTTCTGATATGATGAATTTGAGATTTTCATTTGTTGTCATTTGTAATCATCAAAATTAAACAAAATAAACATCTGAAATATATGAGTTTGTATGTAATGTATGAATATAATATACAAGTTTCACTTTTTAAATGGAATTACTGAAATCAATCTACTTTTTCATGATATTCTAATTTTATGACCAGCACCTGTAAGGTAGCCAGGAACTAGCAGCCCTAGGGGGAGACAATGGTTCATAAAGTTCACAATATGGCCACCACTACACCATGTGACCCAAATTGAGGTAGAAAGGAAATAGCAGTGCAAGGGGGAGACAATGGGTATGTAAATTTCATAGGCTGCATCCTCCAAGGACCTGGTCTACCTGGACTGGGTCCTTTAAGGGCCATGGAAATCAGGAAGTGTCACTCTATGGATTCAACCAGGTCCAGCCTTTTCCGGCTTTAAACTCTGGTACGCTCTGTCACCTAGCAAACATGACGGCCCAACATCGGAGTAGATTACGCCATCATCTACCTGCTGCAGCGGGCGCTCATCCACCTGGAGCCCACTGGGAGCGCTGTGAGAGTCATGTTCTTTGACTTCTCCAGCGCTTTCAACACCATCAGACCGGTGCTGCTGAGAAGGAAGCTGGAGGACGCTGGGGTGGACAAGCATCAAGCTGACTGGACCATCAACTACCTCACTGACCGTCCTCAGTATGTGCGGCTGCACGGCTGCCAGTCAGAGGTGGCACTCTGCAGCACCGGGGCCCCCCAGGGCACCGTCCTGTCTCCTTTTCTTTTCACCTTCTACACCTCGGACTTCACCTACAACACGGACAGCTGCCGCCTCCAGAAGTTCTCCGATGACTCGGCCATTTTGGGCTGTGTGTCTGAGGGGAATGAGCTGGAATACCGGTCGGTCATCATGGACTTTGTGGACTGGTGTGAGAGAAACCATCTGTCTCTGAACACCCAGTAAGACCAAGGAGATGGCGATCGACTTCAGGAGAAGACCACCCCCCACCCCCCCGTGAACATCCAGGGACAGGACATAGAAACTGTGGAGAGTTTCAAATACCTGGGTGTTTACGTCAATAATAAACTGGACTGGACTCACAACACTGATGCTCTGTATAAAAAGGGCCAGAGCCGCCTCCACCTCCTGAGGAGGCTGAGGGCCTATGGAGTCAGCAGGCCGCTCCTTAAAACCTTTTATGACTCTGTGGTGGCCTCAGCCCTCCTCTACGCTGTCGTCTGCTGGGCCCCTGGCAGCTCAGAGCGGGACAGAAAGAGACTGAATAAGCTGGTGAGGAAGGCCACTTCTGTCCTGGGCTGCCCTCTGGATTCGGTGGAGGAAGTGGCTGAGAGGAGGATGCTGTCCAAACTCACATCCATCATGGACAACACCTCTCACCCCCTGCACCAGACTGTAGAGGAGCTAAGCAGCTCCTTTAGTCAAAGACTTAGACACCCTGTCTGTAAGAAGAAGCGCTACCGCAGGTCAGTCATTCCTGCTGCCACCAGACTCTATAATAATGCACTATAACCACAATAACTCCTGTAAAAACCACTGTGCAGCTATATTATAGATTTTATTTATTGACTGTGCAATATTCTGTGCAATATGCTGAATGTGCAATATATGCGAATAGAATAGTCATACCACTACCTCACCGTTGTTCCTTACCTACTGCACTTTAATGTAAAAGTAAATCCACCTGTATATAAGCCATCCGGATTGTACATATGTCACCTCAAATCTCTGTGCTACTCCCCTGTATTTTTTTATTTCTTATTTTTATTTTGTTTTTCATTGTGTGTGATACATGTACACTTGCACCTTAATCCTTATTTATCTTGATATACTGTATATATATTGTTTATTCTTAATGCACCTTTTTCCTCCTTGTTTGCACCTTCTTTAATTACTATGCCAATATGTGACCGGTGAATTTCTCCGCCGTGAGATCAATAAAGCTCATCTAATCTAATCTAATCTAATCTAATCTAAACATTGCAAGATAGTGGCCCTTAAAGACGGAGTTGCCCAACCGTGATGTTGAACCGTGATGATGAAAATGTTCCCCAAAATAAGTAGAAGCTTTAACAGATTACTTTTTTTTTGTTTACTGTTCCCATCTATTGTTCCCCTCTTGGGACCTGCTCTTCCAGTTTGACAAACATGTAGAAGGACGGAGAAGAAAGAGAAAAGCTTGCTATTTCCCAAACATTTTAAATGAACTATGTTTGGCAATAAAAGGGAGTTAATCTGCCGATTTTACACCACATGCAGAGGGCCGTAAAAACACAACAAATTATTTCTTTAATCCCTAAATTTACAAACATCCATAGCTCAAAAACTGCCCAACTCCACTTTACCACTCTGACATCAACTTGGCAAAGCACCTTTTTATCTGAGTTGAAACTACATATTATGCAGTTTTTACACCCTCAATTAGCATAAATCAGCTTGTAGCAGTGTAATGTGTTTGTGTGTGTGCAGCCAGGTGTCCACATACCCCTGTCAGCCAGCTGCCACAGAGCAGCAGAAACACTCAGCAATAATTACAGGAGGAGAGGAAGAGAAGGAAATCTGTGTTTCTGCAGACAGCTCCAGACACACTTAATAGCTACACAAAATGCACACACACTGTTAGAGATTATTGGTAGCAAACATTTTTCTGCCAGGAGAAGCACAGAACACCAATTTCATTGTACGCACCTGCAGTCACTCCAACATCTAATGTTTTTTAAGTCATTGAGACATTGGCAGGAATAAGGGGTAGAAATTCCCTTGTTAGAATCATCTTCATTTATACCTGTAAAGCTGCACTTTGATCTAAGGTATTATGTCAGTACAAAACAGCACATGAGGATGTTAAAACTACTAAGCTCAACGCTATGAAAAGAGACTATAACGTTTTTCCACAATGATGATGCATTTTCTGCAAATATTATTTTCTGTGGTTTATTTTTCAGACACAACCCTTTGTGGTTGTGTCTGTATTAGTTTGTATATTATAAAAATGCACTGGACATTTGCCAGATCTTTAGTTACACTTAGATTTTAAGACTTTCCTGGCCACATTAATAAAATGTCTAAAACTTTTAACAATTTCCAAATCACCTTTACCTTGAGGTGCGTCATCACTATTATACACTTACAGGTTATCTCCAGTTATACCCAGTTTTTTTGTAAATAAGTTTCCCTTATAGTACGTTTGGGTCCTTATTCAAATTCATTGCATGTTCATAAACAACAGAAAGCTCATAGGAACATTTAAAAAATGCTGCCTGTAGGACTTGGAAGAGCGGGATATGATGAGTATGTGTATGATTTTTATATTTTTAATAATACTAATTGTACTAATAATAATTTAATCCGACAAACAGTAAGACTTAAAATTAATACTCTGTTTTTTGAAAATGACTATCCATAGGTAGGTAGATATGGTAAAACCTGTAGTTTTAGAAAACTTTGAAGTCCAAGGAATGTAAACAACTTCACACTACTGTCAGTCATTCACCATTTCTTACTGTAATGTAGCCCATTGCTCCCTGAAGGCACATACACCTCAAGGCTTACAGTATTTCCAGCTGTGTTTTCTTGGAGTGATTACTCTTTACATAATACTTCCTCTTATGGTAAACAACTCTCAAACAGGATTCATTTTACTTTATAATTCTATCTAAGGTGAACAAATAAATGGTAAGCAGAGTTGAGGATCAGTGGCTTATGTTGTTGTTGGAAATATGGAGATGAGCCATCGGCGTCGCCAGACCCCATTTA
>NW_015150741.1:448763-462067 GCF_000732505.1 Cyprinodon variegatus
TTTGGAGTTAAAAAAACTTCCATTTAATTCCAAATGGTTTAAAAGCTTTTTATGGTTCAAAAAGAAAGCCTTGTCATCAAGGATATGCAGTGTGTTTTCAACTTGCTTGATAACATCATATTCCCAACACTAACACAGGTCATCCAGATCTCCCTCACAATCCCAGTCTACAGCTGGAGTTGTGAAAGGTCATTCAGTGTGTTGAGAAAACTCCACACTTGGCTGAGGTGCACAATGGGACAAGACAGGCTCCATCGTCTTGCTATTTTATCAGTTGAAAAGGAAGAACTTTCTAAGCTGAGTCACAGTCAAGTGATTGACCGCTTTGCAAAAATGAAAAATAGGAGGTACACTTTAATACTCAAAAAATAAAATAAAAACTTAGTTCAGGATGAGTTAACATTTCCCCCGAACTAAAACTCTGAAACCTAGAAATTAATGATTACTTCAGAATGTGTATAAGGAAACTTTTTATTTGTCAAAGTTTTTGATGTCTTATTTTTTATAGCTGCAATGTTGAAAATGTCTGTTTGTTAAAACATGAACATTTTTTTTTACAATCAGTTAAACCTCTTTGTTTTCATTCAAGAGTGGTTCAAAATAATGTCAAAGGAAAAAGATCCAATATCTTGAGTTTAGACAGGAGATGTTTCCATGGTGCAAAGCCTTAACTCTAAATGCTTACTTCACTTTATCTGTAAAAATGCAAAAGAAAAATTTTCTTGGCCAAGAATAGACAGTATTAGATCTTTGTAGCAGATAATTCAATTAGGACAGAGTCCGACCAAGTAGAGTTTTATAGATCAAAGTCAAAACGAATATATTTCTTTCGCTGAGCAGCTGATCAGCATTTGTGTATAACTCAACAATGTGTGAGACGTCTGAAGCCTGTTATAAACCACATATCACAGTTATGAACAGTATTTAATGACTGAAGACATATGGATGTAGTATTCATATAATAATTCTCCATATATAAATAATTTTCTAAGTCACCAACACCTCAGTCTCAGAGCTAATCTTCACCATCATTTCTATTTGACAGACTGATACATTGACACTCAGCTCCAGCGGCATTGCTTCAGCCAATTAAACAAAACATGAACTAAACTCACCCACTTTGTTACCATGACAACCAGAACAAAAACCACAGATGCATCTTTGTGAGAAGTCTGAGCTGATACAGTTGTTGTCAAACATGATTACACAGCTGAAAAAAAAATGCACCACTTTAAAAAGCTCACATTACATTGCTGGCTAGAGTTTTCTGCGATATAAAGCCTATTTTTATGTTGTAGTGCAGTTAAATCTTGCACAGTCTGGTAAAGGTTATTTTAAACATCATTAGCACTGTGGAACTGGTGCAAATTCTTAGTTCTAATTAATTCTTGATGAAGCTAAATAAGACCGCATAGTTGCAACAGACATTGTTCAGTTAGACAAAAGAGTATCATTGTCAGGGTTCGTGTGTGTGAGTTATGCATCTCTCCCAGAGAGGATCTTTGGGGAGAACCTGGGTAGTCTACTGTACACAGGTGAAGATAATTATTCTCATCAGAGTTCTGGGCTTAAAAGAGCAGCAGAGCCTTCACACAGGACTGATTTATTGTGTTGTTGATGTTGTTTCATTGCTTTCTAGTCTCTTGCTTCCCTCAAGTATTTTTCCTGACATTTATTGTTTTTTTTTTTTTGTTTGATTTTCAGTATTTTTGTATTTTTGCTTCTGTTCCCCTTGGACTTTCATTAAATCATCCAAACTCATCTGAGCCTACTCCTCTCTGGATTTGGGTCCTCAAAGCCACCACCCAAGCTGACAATCATGGCAGTTAAAACAGATCATGTAAAACTGCCAAGCTTACATCAATTCAAAGATTTATACAATATTACAACAATTTCATAGTGCTATGACAACTTTCTATAAAAGGGCATTATTACCAAAATTAACTTTAAACAGTGTAACAACAAAATAATCAGCCTAGTATCATGCAAAATCTACCTTTTCAGCCCTCACAGACACACTGCAGACTTGTGACCTAACCCCAAAATCCCACCCGCCCCGCTGCGCTCCAGACCACCTGCGCAAAGCAAAGCCTACAGCCTCCTCTGTGGCTCCCGTCCGCTCCGCTCTGAGTTCCTTGGAGATCGTAGAGGGCATGCGCGAGATGATAAGAGTTCCCGTGTTCTTAAAAAGAGACCCAAAAAGGACCCGAAAACATAATTAACTTGCCATTCATCTTTTGAATAGCATTCGGAAAGTGCCCTGTTGCGAATCGCCCGACCAGATCTGTTTTCACTATCAAAAATGGGTAAGTAATTTGCCCAATAAAAACTGTTTTCTTTAGGATAGTATTTAATTTTTTTTGGGATGTTACATGAGTACATTGAAAAGAAATCTCCATCTGATGCATCCATTGAAGCATCTGATATTTAGGATTAATTCTGACATGTTAGGGCAGGACATGGTGAAAAAAATAAATGTTTAAACCAAATATGCTTATATTCAAAACATGTAATTCAGTCTGGAAATTCCCGTCCACGCTACATGATTCACTTGTGGGATTGTCAGAAAACAGTGGGGGATGTGTATAAAGAAAATGATAGAAAAAGATTCTATATATATATAAAAAAAAAAGCCATCATGTACACAATATATATCCCCATGCAACTTTTTCCTCCTTTGGCAGATTCTTCTTTAACCATTTGGGCTGATGTAACGAGTGAGATCAGTAAGGTCAAATAAATATAGCCCACTCTCATGTGTAATCTGCAGGACGCATTTCCTGGAGGAAAACCTTTGGTTTTCTGACTCTGATGGCCATGGCACGGAGAGAGAGAAGAAGTCTCTATTGGATTCATCCAATAAATGGGGGGTAAAAAAAAGTGAACTGAAAAGTTAATACATATCGATCCATCACACACACACATATGCAACATTGTTGTATTACCTTCGGGACTGTATGTATGGGTCCAAGAATACCATCAACTTGGCATATTTACGTTCCACTTGGGAGATTTGCAACTCTGTTTCGTTCCTTCACATAACCATCTCGCAGGCTTCTCCACTTAGCAATTATCTGTTTCACAGCAAAAGAAACAAACATTTAGATTTGACTCAGCTTCTCTTTTTCTGTCTATACAGGTATTTGGCATCTGGAGATTTATTTGTAAGCCTTGCCTTTAGCTATCGTCTTGGTGTGACAATTGTTCGAAACTCTGTCTACATGGTCTGCTCAGCCATTGAAAGAGTCATAATGGAGCAATATTTGAAAACCCCCAACAGAAGACACGTGGAGGGATTTAGCAAATGGTTTCAGGGAAAAATGGAACTTCCCCAATAGTTTGGGAGCACTTGATGGGAAGCATGTGGTGATAGAAAAACCACCACGATCTGGAAGTCAGTACTTCAGCTACAATGCCCAGGAGGAAGGACGTAGAATGCGACCTGTTGGCAATATGGCTGGAAAACGCACATCGGCTGAAGCCAGAGCTGTCAGGGATGCCTTCTGCACTTACTTCCAACTCTCCAGGAGGGAGTTTTCCATGGCAAGATAGAATGGTGTGAAACCTGCATCCTGCTGTGGATTAAACAGTCAAATAAAACACCTTTAATCCTCTGATCTTCTATGTTGTTCCTTGCATCTATAATTACCTTTACTTCTGTACACTGAAAGCTGGTCTGCCTCAAACATAAGTATACATTGAACACATGGTGACAGAGCAATCAGGTTCCTTGAAATATGGCCTGTGCAGAAAAAAATTGGGCATTGTAATGCTCAGTGGTTTAGTTGACTTGTATGGTTTCCAGGATTACCCTGCTATGATTGATAAAACCTCCATGTACCGATGGGGGGAGAACACAGCCAAGTAGCAGGGCTGCCATTTATTAGTCACATTTGCAACAGACCTGCAGGCCTGTCTTCAGGTTTCTCCCAAATTCCTCCCCCCCGCCAAAATTGCTCCATGATACCACTCAATATGCTCACACACACGCCACAATAATTATATATGAGTAGAAATGTCTTAAAATTACTACATATGGGAATAAGTATTCTCACCTTTAAGAGTAAATTAATTGGTTATTATGAAGTTTAAATGAGAGTTTCTTTTATATGGGATCTTCATTTGCTGATCACTTACCTGATTAGGTTGAGACTATGTGCAATTAAAGTAAAAACTAAAGTAAAATTTAAGTAAAATTGGCCTGCAGTGCCAAGCAGCACAGCTTGCTTAGCTGATTTGTTTCTACATAAAAGCAAAATATGAGGCAATGGATGCTTATTTAGTTTAACAAAATTAAAACTCACCATCGGCATCAAGCACACGGGCAATTTCTGCCCAAACCTTTTCTTTTCTTTGGATATCCTTGTAATGAGCGTGCCTGGCATCATACAGGATTGGTTGGTGTTCCACTTCTAGAATCAAAGTGTCCTCATCCATGTTTCTGTGAGAGTTGAGATGAGCTCCTGCAAATTTGATGCAGCTTTGCCAGCGTTTTTATACCTTTCAGAAGGTGTTCCAATTATTCAATTATTCAACCATTAATTAAAACACTCCTATTTGAGAATGTTAAAATTGACGTAATTGTATATAGTGACATAGTTAATTTGACAAACCGATGTTCTCTATGTTCTTTCTCCTGTTTGGTGCGACTGCAATTGCGGATCGTGGTCATGGTCGGACCGGAGCGGAGCAAAAAATAACTCGGCTCCGTATTTTGACGGTGAAGGACGGAGAAGATGTATGTGGGCGGTGACGTGCGGAGGAGTAGTAGTGGATGTGGAACAGCTCTCATTGATTTACATGAAAGACAAGCGCTCCGCATGACGTACGTCAGTGGAGCAGAGCGATGACGGAGTATGTGGAATCTGGGGGTGAAGAGTTGACACATATGAGTTTCAGGCTAATATACAGCACTTGACACCCTCAATGCTACAAGCGGGGCTTCTCTCTTGAAATACAGGCTATGTAAGTTGGGCGATAACGCCCATCATTTGCCAGATCATGTGACCTGAAAGAATGTACCACTTTATGGCTGTAGGCCATAAAATTGTCATGGAGCTAAGGTTTTTGCTATGCTATTTTGCTGAGGCAAAGAAAAAGTTTAAACCTTCTGAGGAGACCTAAAATAGAAAACATGAAAGGGATAGTGCCTGAGGAAAAACAAGGATCGAAGGAGTTTACCCATTGATGCAGGTTGATAGAAGAAGCTGGATGCAAAACAAATTGTTTTTTCTCAACTTTATTATTAGACTGGTAAGTTAACACTTTGCTCCTAGTATACAGTCATATACAGTATCCATTTATCCATTTTCCACCACGTTTATCCCAAGCGGGGTCACAAGGGGTGCTGGTGCCTATCTCCAGCTATCTATGGGCGAGAGGCAGGGTACACCCTGGACAGGTTGCCTGTCCATTGCAGGGCAACAGAGACAAATACCATTCATGCACATAATCACACCAAAGGAGAATTTAGAGAAGCCAATTGACCTAACAGCAAGCTTTTTTGGACTGTGGGAGGAAACCTGCAGTACCTGCATGCAAACCCATGCAGAAAGAATCAATCCCGGAACCTTCTTGCTGCAAGAGGCAGTGCTACCCACTGCCCCACTGAGCAGCCTACACTTATATATCCTTATTATTATCGATGTTGTCAGGGTGCTGCAGTGGTTTCTTTGCTGGCACAGTCTTTGTTTTTCTCCTGTTAGCCATCCGTGGTTGTTCGGCTTCGAATCCCACTTTGGAGTAGAGCCCTGCACTCCTGTCGGAGTGCCCAACGCAAAGCAGTGTGGCGCAGGAAACATATTGAAAGCTCATTGTGAGTGCGGGCGGGAGGGAGAGCACATTGTGCGGGTGCAGTCCCGCTAACTAAAAACGCGTTTTAAAACGTAAAATAAAATGTAAAATAAAGTCATAAATTATTAATCTATGTCTATCATATATATACATCACAATGTGCTGGATATTGCAGCTCGTGCCACCTAGCGCTTGCATGCATTATGCAGTGCACCATAACAGGGATTATAAGTTTTAATAAAGATATCAATATCTTAACTGTGGTTTTCTGTGATTATAACCACAAAAGATCTTACACTCTGAGCAAGATCCACCCCTGTTTGTTAGCACTCGAAGAAACAGACATTTTTCTTATGTTGGTGATAACCATAGTCTAAATTAATAACCCTACTTATGGTAAAGACAACCGGATTTTAACAGATGGTCCAGGATTCCAACCTTGAGAGTACGCAGACTTAAGTTATAGAAATGTAACTAACAATCATTATTTGGTTTCACCTTTGAATGATTTGGATTATGTAGTAGGTGGGAAAAAGGCTGCTGTTAAGTTTTATTATCCCCCTCCCCTATTTTCTATTATTATTGTTAACTGCCTTTTATATGCATTTACAAACCCAGGGCAGTAGCTGGCGCCCTTGTACCCAAAGGAGCCCCTCTGATTACATGGTCAAAAAAAATGTGAAATTGTGGCCAAGAAGTAGTATTTCGTGCGCACAAAGTAGTATTTCGCGGCCACGCAATAAGTATAACGTGCCCACGAAATACTTATTAATAATATCAATAAATCCGCCCCTGTTTTCAGGCTTATGTTAACTGTAATGACTTATCTTGGACAGGCTGCTATGTNATGTAATTCAGTCTGGAAATTCCCGTCCACGCTACATGATTCACTTGTGGGATTGTCAGAAAACAGTGGGGGATGTGTATAAAGAAAATGATAGAGAAAGATTCTATATATATATTTAAAAAAAAAGCCATCATGTACGCAATATATTTCCCATGCACCTTTTTCCTCCTTTGGCAGATTCTTCTTTGACCATTTGGGCTGATGTAACAGTATCAGTAAGGTCAAATAAATATAGCCCACTCATGTGTAATCTGCAGGACGCATTTCCTGGAGGAAAACCTTTGGTTTTCTGACTCTGATGGCCATGGCACAGAGAGAGAGAAGAAGTCGCTATTGGATTCATCCAAAAAATCTACAAAGGCAACAGCAACGAGATTATTATCACCTCATCCAGGAGTTGAGGACTTTCGAATGTCTGCTGAGAAAATGGATGAACTGTCCATCATTGGTCCTGACCTCAGACGCCAGTGTACCACATACAGAGCAGCCATTGAGCCAAAACAAAAACTGGCAGTCGGACTGAGTTAATTGTGCTCACATTTATTTAACAAAACATGTAGTCATAGACATTGGAACCAAAGAACTTTGTACAGAAGAAAATAAATCAGAAATCAAATAATTATAAACAATGAAATGGTGCCCTCCATCTAATCTTCAGAATCTGTATCTGTGATCATCCTTCTGAAAGGACCCACAAAATGGGTAGTAGTACCTGGGGGTGTTGGGCATGTAGAAGGGGGGGGGGTAAAGGAAACTGATGCCTGTCCAGCAGGCAACAGCTGCCTTGAAGGGATTATCACAGAGGAATATGATGGGGAGGGGTTATTGCAGGTTATTGCGTGGCCACGAAATAGTATTTCGTGAGCACGTTAAACTTTTTGCGTGGCCACGAAGTAGTATTTCGTGCGCACGTTATACTTATTGCGTGGCCACGAAACACTACTTCGTGGCCACAATTAAAAAAAATTTTTGACCATGTCATCAGAGGGGCTCCGTAGTACCCTGATGGAACAAGCAGAGAGGTTTAGCTACAGGCTCTGGGCATGAGCAGTGTCAATACCCGATCTGTCCTGCGCATGCACAAACACATAACCATAAATAATGCAAATATGGTACTAAAATTACTTATTCTATCATCAACTCATTAAAGAATTCTAATACACATCTTTAAAAAAATTTTTATGACTTTTGTGAGAGTATTTTGATGCTTTTTACATTTGTTAAACTGCTTTTCTGACATCATCATCGGACACATCAGAGCAGTCCGGCAAAATATGATTAAACCATGTTTATCTGCATTTTAGTTGTTGCTTTCTTTAGATTATGCACTATATGCCATAATGTTAACACGAAAGGAAAACATAAAACTCCAGAACACAAGATTTATGTTTAAATCAAAGGCCGAAAAAGTTAGCTAAACAGAAAGGATTTTAAGGGATTTATTTTCTCAGGGAATACATTATTACAGTAACCTTTACCACACTATTTTAGTACACTCACCATTTTTGGGGAGGAAAAAACGTAATTTAGGTCTTTTCATTAAAATAAAATCAAGGGCGACCCGGATGTATATCTGGATGCACATGCGAAAAGGAGCTGATGGCGCATGCTCTGGACGAATCATGCTTCCGGGACGGATCGGGTAGTGACAGTCACGGATCATACCTTTGGCATTATCCGTACCATCAACTCATGTGCACATGCGCGAACAGAATAACATCCGCATTAAGAAACATCATATAATTACGGTACTGAAAATACTTATTTCTATCATTAAATAATGCTAAACTACATCATATAGAAAATAAAAAATTGAGTTTTCTGGAAGAAATGGATGCATTTTACATTCTCTCCATTGAATCATCAGCCATGCCCAGAGCAGTCCAGGAATATATTATTGCATAAGGTTTATCTGTATGCACTCTTATTTATCTGAATGCACTCTTAATTTTATTATATATCACAAATAATGTTAAAATAATCTATATATTATAAAAAAAATTTGTGTGTATATCTATCTATCTATCTATATATATATATATAGATAGATAGATATATAGATATATATATATATAGATATATGTATGTGTGTGTGTGTGTGTTAAACTCTGTGTTTCAATGTTCTACATTTCTATAAAATTATATGATTTGCTTGAACACAAACATTTTTCTACTAAAGTTTTTTGTTAAATAAATAGATAAAATTATCAAAGGAGATTGTAGCACCCTCTGGTGGACACACCGTAAGCCAGAGAAGACCCAAATATTTTGGTAGACATTGTTTGTTTATTTATTTATTTTTTTATCCCTGCTGTGTTCAGCATTATGGCAACGGAATTGGAATCTGAATGCTGTGCTCTTCCCAACACTTTTGCTTTGCCAATGGAGGGTTGTCAGGATGAAAAACCTCCCTTGATCATCCAATACTGCTTTATTATTTATGTAAGATTTCTTTTTATTACAGAAGCAATATTCTTAGTACCAGAAAGGGTAAGAGAAAGAAAGAAAAAAACAGACAAAAAAACATACAATCAACTGCTGTATCTGTAGAAGACAAAAAATGTCTTCAAAGCCGAAGGAAACCCTGTACAAGCACCTGCAAGCAGACACTAGGAAGAGTCACAATCAGCCAAACAAAAACAAGCAGCAAAAACACTGTGGACAAACCTGAGGGAGATCTGTGGGAGCACTTACAAACACACATGCATTTGGGGCGCCGCAACCGGCCCTATTCCAGTAATCTGGAGGGGGCAGAGAGGACCTCAGACCCAGTCCACCAGCGGCCATGGAGACAGTCGGGCCTCCCCCTGGAGGGTCACAAGGTATCCCCCCAACAGAGCTCCCCAAGAGTATAGGGCTGTGCCACCCCCAGGAGCCATGAGTGACACCACTCCCTCCCACCAGGCCCCGGTCCCAGAGACAAAGGTCGAGTGCTAAAACCTGAGCCCCACAAGCCAAAACACCCGAACAGAGCCCCCACCCGAGCATCCAAGAGAGTCAGGCACCCCGAACAGCTCCATGCATCGGGCCAGCACAGACCCCAGCTCCACTGACCAGCTCAGTGCTTCAGGAGCCATGGCACACCCGCAGGTTGGCACAGCAGCAGGGGAAAGCTGGGGCAGCGCCTAGTCCAACGCCAGCAGCAGCACAGGGACAGTAAGCTTTAATAAGCTTGATCAGGGCGGGTAAGCTTTATTACCAGGGACAGTCGACCCAGAACCAGACCCAATCATAGCCCCAATCACTCCAATCGGACACAAACACAAAACAAAACAGTGGAAAAAAAAAGTCAATATATAACTAAATAAACAAACAAATAGCTTGCCCCGCTACCGTGTAGCGGGGCGGGCCATCCCAAGGACAGCGCCTCCCTGCTGCCACGGACCAGCAGGGACACCCCAGACACCCCTGGCCCTATGCAGCTCTGGGCAGCTGGTGTGCAGGATGAATTCCCCCCCTGGAACCAGTAACCTTTAGTTAAATGATTCTTTACCCTCTTTGAGGGTAAAGAATCGTTAGAAGCAAATAGACATGGGGATTCCATTAAATTATTTTTGGTCATGCTTGGTAACCGAAATGTAATGAGCATATGAGAAAACAGATGAACACTAATGTTATTTCAGAGTTTAAACCCTTAGTGAAATAAAGCTTGTCCAAATTTCAGCAACAGCTCAAAACATATTACTGTAGCACAGTGTTGAATGCAATCCATCCTGTTAGCTTTGTGTTTACTCATCAGTGAACACATGAAATTATCAAAATCATCAAAAGACATATTGTTGAACTAGATTCTGTCCCTAACAGTGCCAGACCTTTTTGGAAGGTTTGAGCTTCCCCCAGCGCTTAGCCGGTCAGACGACAGCAAGTGGGGGTTGTCCTTTTTCCAATGCGGCTCACACCTAGGTAAAGACTTCTTTAGGTGGCCTTCACCTCTAGTCCAGCTCTGTAAGTTCTGAAACTCAGAGAAATGTGTTGCAAATGGCCTGTTTTGCAACAATTTGGATATGGAATGTCAATCATCAACTCTTAGCCTTGTTCATTCTGGAGATCTGGGCCTTGAGCTCGGGTCTCCATGGTGGTGTCCTCTTCCAATATGAATCCCCGGGCAGCTTCACGTAAAGAGATATAAACTCTCTGTTGTTCTCAGCTCAATGGGGGACCAAGGCACACCGATGTGGGAGGGGTCCTGCAGAGCCAGATGCAAGATAAAGGGTTGCAGCAGAGACGGCAGGTCTCACAGCTGTTTTATGAGGAAAAACTGCATTCTCTTCTCGAGCGATCATGTTAAGATGAAAGATGGACATTGGTTCTCAATGTCCAAAATGATAATCATGGTTTATGGCACATTAGATAATCATTATGAGCCCTTCAGGTTAATTTGGCAGTTTTCAGAAAGTCACAACAATTTCATACCTGCTACAAACATTTTCTCAAAGAAAACTCATTATCAGGTATGTTTGTTCTCACCATAATGCCTTGCTCAACCATTTATGAGTCTGCGCAGTAAACAACTTTTCAATGCTCCTTAATGTTTGATAGGTGGGGAGTGGCAGCAGCTGCCTCATGTATTTTTAAAGAGAAGTTGCCCAGGCGTGTTCCCTGTGCTTTGTTCTGCCTTTAAGCTGCCCTACTTTAAACTTCCGTACAACAACTGCATCCAAATGGAATCACACATTGACTCAGCCGGCTTTCAGAAACAGTACTTTCACACCTCTAAAAGATAAAAGCCCTGTTTATCAGGGAAGAAAAAGCAAGTACAACATCCATAAAAAATGCATAGTTTACACACTTATGAGACTGGTAAGCAGTTCATGTCACATTTTCTAAAGTCACTCCAGTTGCTGCTCATCTTAAACAGGTAACGCTTTTTTTTTTTTCCAAAAGTGAATACTTAATTGTTTTGATGTTAGTATAGGCATTTACAATAAAATGTGTCTGGTGTCTTTTACCCCAAAGCAAAAAGACATTTTCATGGCAACTATGTTTTATGCTTCATTATTACTGCAGGTTTTTTCTGCTATTTAGATTTGGACGAGCAATACCTTTTAGTTTATAGTAATAATTAGCAACTCATTACAGTTGGGTATTTTGCCCTGATAAGCTTGAAGACAGCTAACAAACAAGACAGCTAAACATTTGGAAATGACCATAAACATTTTGGCACAAGCCTTTAAGGAATTTTGTAAATGTATACCACAAGTTGAGACAGGGATCTCCTCCTTAAACAGGTCTCCTTGTTTAGGACCCAGTTCCTAATTGTTTTTTTCCTAAATCTACAAGATCTCTCAGCCTCCAGATGATTGTGGATACACTAAGCCAGCATAATTTTTTGTGTCTCTAAGGTGAATGGTTCCTCTCAACTTGGGTTTTTTGGAGTGCGTTTTAGAATAACTTTTTATTTGCTGACATTACCTGATTCATTTGGTTTGTCTGTATAATTATAACTAACATTTT
The DNA here is from genome assembly GCF_000732505.1 of Cyprinodon variegatus. Taxonomy (NCBI): domain Eukaryota; kingdom Metazoa; phylum Chordata; class Actinopteri; order Cyprinodontiformes; family Cyprinodontidae; genus Cyprinodon; species Cyprinodon variegatus. The sequence goes on from NW_015150741.1 coordinate 460,858, forward strand.
ATTGGAATGTGTATGACTTTTTTATAGTCTTTGGGGTGTTTAAGTTTAGTTTTTATTTTGTCTTTGTATTTTAAGAATTTATTAACATTAAATCATATCATATTTAGTTATTTTAATTGCTATATATGCTTTGAATTATTAAATTCTGCTTTGTATTGTTTGTTGATGGGCTGCACAGAAGTGCAGTGGGTAGCATTGCTGTGTTGCAGCAAGAAGATTCTAAGTTTGATTCCTGGCCTAGGGTCTTTCTGCATGGAGTTTGCATGTTCTCCCCATGAATGCGTAGGTTCTCTCTGGGTACTCCAGCTTCCTCCCACAGTCTAGAAACATGACTGTCAGGTTAATTGGCTTCTCCAGATTGTCCTTAGGTGTGAGTGTGTGAGGGTGTGTGTCTTTGTGTGTCTCTGTGTTGCGCTGTGACAGACCTGTCCAGGGTGTACCCCGCCTTTTGCCCATTGATTGCTGGAGATAGCCACCGGCCCCACTGTGACCCTGACAAGGACTAAGCTGGAGAGGATGGATGGATGGTCTGTTGACTTATTCTTGTATTTTACTCTTTGTGTATTTGTCTAATGCCATGTTTGGTGTTTTTTATTTTCCTTGTCTTCTCCCTTGTCTTCAGTTCAGCATCCTTCTTGTAACATGGTCTCCCTCCATCAGCGACCTTGCTGACCATTCTGCCTCAGTTGCTCCAATTCACTCTAATGTTCTAATCTTACTCTCCATTGTCCTGTCTGATTTCGCAACTTGAGTACTATTGCCTGCTATTTCTGCATGTTTTCTGTAAGTTTGCATATTTTTATTCCTAAAAACCCATGTAACCTTAGCCAGTCACTGGTTCTGACTGTAAGATTGGACTGTATTAACTGGGTTCATTAAAACTTTATACATGATTTTTTTTTCTTTCTTTCTTTAAAAACGTAAACTAGTTTAAAAAAAATAGGCTGGGTAACCCTTTGATTAATATTTGTAACATTCAATCAGCTTTTGACGAATACAACTGCTTTTATTTGATTGTAGTTTTATAAAGTTGAAGAAGGCAGAAAGAGGGCTCTTTGGCACTCCTCTTTTGCAGTCTCTTTCTTGATAGTGGTGTCTTGTCATCTTGTTAACTTTTCTTCAGTTTATCCAAAAGGATTTTGCAGACTTTGAATCTAAGGACTGTGATTGCAACCAGTGGCGGCTGGTGAAAAATATTTTTGGTGGGGCT
>NW_015150741.1:464181-465436 GCF_000732505.1 Cyprinodon variegatus
TCTAGAGAGTAAAACTGACATTTATGAGTTAATTTCTAAAAATATATTTTACGTTTCTCTCTTCTTATCGGGGAGGGCGGTGCCCCAGCGCCCCCTATGGGCCGGCCGCCACTGATTGCAACAGAATGATACCTTTATTTTCAGTGACAATTTCTGTGTTAATCATTCGCAAGCTGAAGAATTTGCTGATGACCTATTCTTAGTTCACCTAAAATTCATCAAATGTGTATAAAGAAATTCCTGGTATTCAAAAAAAAAATGATACAATGTGCACTAAATGTGCTCTTATGGACATTGGAAGAAAAACAGGCACACCTCCACACAGATCCTCCCCCTTACATAACACTGGGTATGTTTGTTGGAATTATTTATTCTTTGTTTTACATTGGACCCACTTTGAGTAAGGGTTGAGCTATAGAACATTCCTGATCTTATTTGATCAAAGCACAGTTCAAGTTATATTCCCTGCAGAGATTAACAAACGTCACATTTGTAATGATAGGACCAGAAATTGTTTATCCTGCTTTGCTTCTTAGACAATCAATTAGAATCTAAATACTATCATATAGTTGCTATGGAGACTTAGGGACCTTAATATGTTACTTATTGCTGTGGTGGCATTTTTCCCTCCCTTACTGTCTTGCTCACTATGTTTATGTGCACAAAATGTCACAGTCAGATTGAAATGTATTCAAACTAAAAAATTAAAAAATATTAAAATATTACAATTTATATGGACGTAAGTAATTTGAATTAAATTGCCTTAAATGTTTAATTTAAACATGTCTTTGGAATATTTTGCCATACAACTAGCACTCAGAGCAGTAATACTTCATGTTGACGTGGGATGAAAACTCAGGTCAGCATGCCTGATTTACGTAGAATAACTTGATCCTGACAAGTTTTTAAATGCATGCTGATCAGATTGTCAATTAGTATAAATTATCCCTGTTAGTCAGATTAAAATTTCAATATTGGCCATTTATTCTGATTACTTATGCCCATGTAAACATAGCTATTGTGTGGTTGTCCATAAGACATTTTACTTATTTGAATATATATATAAATATATATATATATTTTTTTTTCCAGGGTTTGGTTGTGGTTTGGAGGACCCAAATGCAGAGGCAGAGAGGCTGAGGAGATTTCTTGTGGATTTAATTAAAGGAAACTGTTTAACAAAGGCAGGAAACCAAAAATCCAACTACCGTATTTTCACGACTATAAGGCGCACTTAAACGTCTTTTTTTTCCCT
>NW_015150741.1:467167-502325 GCF_000732505.1 Cyprinodon variegatus
ACAGGTTACATATCACATGTACTGCTGTCTGGGCATAGGGACAGTTTTAGCCAATATGACAAAAAAGTGATTTTTAAAAACTTACAGACTTCAGCTTTAAATGTTTATTTTAAACATGTCTTTGGAATATTTTCACATACAATTAGCACTCAAAACAGTAATACCTCATGTTGACATGGGATGAAAACTCAGGTCAGCTTGTCTGATTTAGAATAACTTGATCCTGACAAGTGTTTAAATGCATGCTGATCAGATTGTCAATTAGTATAAATTATCCCTCTTAGTCAGATTAAAATTTCAATATGAGAGCATATATAGCTGACAGAGACAAAGGGAGGGTTAACGAGCTGACAAGGAGCAGGTGTGAGAGGAGACAACGAGGGGGCCAAGGGGAAAAGAACACACACAGACAAGAGGTCAACAGAGGACAACAGAAAAACATGAGAGCTAACATAAATCTAGAAATTACAACAAAACTGGAATGAAACCAATAAATCTAGAAAACAAGGAGCAAAGTAAAGAACAGCAGAAGCAAGACCATGACATATATACATTTAAACAACATTCAACAGAATATTATTTCAAAGTAATGAAATTCACAATTCTGCCAATGAGCTGTTAAAAATTTATGTTTAGAGATGCTGCTAGGATTTATGATACATTCTTTTAAGGTAATGTATAATCAATTCAACCACAAATCCGTTCAACACAATGAATTGTGATTTTAATGTTTCATCTAAATAAAATACTCTTTTCTTAGGATACTACTTCAAAAGCTCCCTCTCATTGCAGAAGCCCCGCTGAGATATCATGCTGGAGTTGTGCTTTTTTGACTGAGGGTGATCAGGAGAAAAACAAATCCTGCCCGTGTAAAGCTGCATGTCAGCCTGTGGTGTACTGGAGAATGAAATGTAAGAATCAGCAGAACTGCAAGCACTGAGGTTCAGATATGAAACGAGTTCTGTCAGTCATCTATAATATAAGAGAGAAAAAAAGTTCACTGCAGTCTAAATAGGCACAAAGGTTGACATAAGTGTATTTATTATGGGTATGTACGAGCTTGCTCCTGACCACAGTAGTATGTGCGTTACATTAATTTATTAATGCGTTCACAGTTTTTTGATTAGCGTAGCTATAAATCATTCAGTTGTACAAATGTAAATGCATTAACTTCTATCTAAGCATTTCTTTTTGTTGCTTCATATAAATAATTTAAGCATAAAAAACACACCTCCACACCTTTGTGCTTTTGTGTAATTCTCTGTGTGTATTACTGCGCCCCTTGGTCCTGCCTCTTGACCTGAACACGCTTGGGTGCCCTGTAATGATAAAATATGCAAAAATAATTGCAACGTTACCTAAATCTATTATACAATCCAGAACATTAAAAAAACATGTTTCTTTTTAGACACAATTTTTTAATGCACACACCTTTTTTTTTTTTTTTTTTTTACTTGAATCAGATTATTCCATTTTCGTATAGCTTTTGAACTGAATTTATTTGCAATGAATATTTAATTGTGTTAGATAAGTGAAACAAATAATAGAGGAAGGTATATGTTAAAATACTTTAATGCTTTCTTTTACTGGTTGATGAGACTCTTCCTTATGTTAAATGCCCTGTACCTTATTTTATTATAATCTCTCTATATAATGCTTTTTCCATGGTGTATTGTGAGACAGAAGAGGTTATTTCATTCAAATAAATGAATCAATTACTGCACATATGCAGGAGTCCAGGTATTTTTAGTTTAGGATTTTAACTATAATGTCACAATTTTCTTTGCCAATGGGCTTTATTCTGTAGAGCTTCCGGATTCCATCAGCCGCTAAAAGCATCTCTCAACATGGGCTGGTTTTCTCCAAGCGTGTTAACGTTACATCTTGTACCCTGCGGTGGCTGTCACTGCATATACAGCCTAAAACATCTTAAAAATGGCTTTTGTAGAGATTTTAGACAAAGAAAGCAAAAGCTATTCTCCAGATCTGAAGACCGGAGCAGATCTGGTACCTACACCGGCCACCATGAATGACAACGGGAAATCCCCCACAGGCAAATATTGGATGTTCAAATCTATGTAAATAACGGATTAAGTGTAAATATATTTAAGTAGAACAAAAACAAAACTAAAATTAAATTACTTTTTCCCCATCTAAAAAATCTTCAAAGATAGCAGCCCAACATTCTACCTGATTAGCCGCATGTGTTGTTTCCCTTGACTTTTAATGCATTTATTCATGTTAATGTCATTTTTGTTTCTTTCATAGAATACTGTTTTTTATTTGTTTTGTTTTGTCTCCTGTCCTGTTTTACCCATATAGCTCTGGGAATTGATGCTAAGGAGCTAGATAATAGCCCAACAGATTTGCTTTACTTTATATGAAGCTTTATTACAAATCTTTTAGGGAATAAAAACTAATCTCAGAGATGCTCAATCACCCCAATGCCCCCCAGAAAACCAACAGATCCCAGGGCAGACCACGTACCATGGCACACTGGGCTGGAACTACACCACCCACCCCCAACAGAGACTGTGCCCTAGGATAGTACACGCCGGAATCATACTGGTGAACATTGCCTGGCTCTCCTACGTCATATCAGTTTTTAAAAAAAATACACAAATTACTTTTTTAAGTTTCAGCTAAGATAACTGCTTGATTCAGTGAATGTAACTTCATTACAGACATTAATTTGAAAAAGCATTTTCCATTTCTTTTAAAGGTTGTAATCAGATCAAGACATCTAAATTTTAATCAACCTAACAAAAGACACTAATCTCTGTCTGTGTTAATAATAGCCCACGCTGTAATAGCTGCTGTGAGTCAAATAATAATGTTGACAAAAAAAAAAAACATCTCTAGAGAGAGTTTCTTGTTATAATAATGTTATAAACATTATTGAACTTAAACTGCTTACTTGAGGCATTTTTTCCCTGCTGATTAACAGGCTTAATAATGCTCTTAATAAAAACTGCCTGACAGTGGTTGGTATCAGCAACAAAAGCCATCATGCTCTCTCCAAATCATCTCCCTATGGTTTGAGATTACGGTGATCATACAAGATGAAAGTAATAATGGCAAAAGAAGTGACAATTATCATCAGTGCAGCATATTTCACCTTGTGGGGGTCATTACAGCTGTCATTAAAATAAGCCACTTGCTTTCTTAAAATAAATTATTTAAAGTGCCTTAAGATAATTATTATACTATAAAACAGATCATTAAGAGACAAAAGTGGAAATTATATTGAAGTGATGGTAATGCAGACTGTCTATACCCTTCAAGTATGAATTCAAAATAACTTTTCCAAGATAAATGTCTAGCCTACTGAGTTTGTTTGTTTTTCTTGAAAATACCATTCTTCATCAAATGTGTATACAGGTGAAGAAAAGAACATTTATTTTTATAGATAGCAAAGCAGAATTCAAAGTTATACAATCCATAATATGGGGTATTGTAACTTACATATTTTTTCCCATCTACACTGATCAATTTCAAATGTAAAATCACAAACTTACTCTGAATCGTAATAGATTTAGGAAGGCCCTTAAATGCCTGAAAATACTGAGTGATGTTTTTACACCCCTATTTTCATTTCAACACTTTTACTGATCTGGTAGCCTTAGTTTGTGTAGGAAATCTGGCAGAAAACATTCTTCTGCTTTCAGTGGCTTTTAATTCCAGCAAGTCTATCAAAACCCCCAATATTGTTGCATATTCATGTTCATTAGATGGAATAATCTTCAGTGCCCTGCAAAGTGTTTTATTAGCTTGTACATTTTTTTGTTATGTCATTTCCTTTGCATTCCCCATTTCAGTTGCTCACTGTGGTATTTCAGTAAAGCTTTTTCTGTTTCTTTATTGTCTGGTTCTCTGTTCACATCTTATTACTGTCACCCTGGTTACTTCTGTGTGAAAGTGTATCCTGTTTTCATTAAAAATACATTCTTCCATCACGTGTCTGACGATGTCCTGTTGTAGCTGAAGTCCTTTAACACCACAATACTGGACCCTCTGTTGTAGCCGGTGTTCTGTCGGTTAGCTGGGATAGTCAGAACCCCAGCTCCAAAACTTCCTCTTTTGTCCTTACTACGGCTTGACTTTCATGGCAAATGGGCTCAAAAGCATAACCAATGTGATTAAAATGTTCGAGTGTACTTTCAGCTTTGTCTTCCTTCATACCAAATATATAAAGTGTGTAATGTGTGTAATGGTTGTGAGATATAGCTGGTCTTATCAATATATTCAACTGCTAACTTAAGCTTCAACCAACCCTGTGACGTCACCTCTTGGAGGAATGTAACAGGGTGTCACCCTTGCCAAAAAATTCTAAAACCATGCTTCTTTTATATTTTTGTATTTTTCACATTTGTAATATAATAATTGATAAAAGTAAGACCCAATCTCATGAATGAAGTTAGTTTAGTTAACCAATTTATTTCCACTTTAAGGGATCACCTCAATAGGTCACTGTGATATGTTTGCCAGAGCTGGAAAAGTTATTACTCTAGATACCCTTCCTATCATAGCTGGGATTCAAACCCATGTCCACTGCATGGAAATTAAAAACTGAGCCACTTTTTGCAGGGAAACTATAACTTGTGGACAAAGCAAGGCATGTAATTGGACAGAAATGCCTAGGACAGGACACAGCACAGAACCAGAAATGGAGGAAGTCTATTTTCAAATTTCTGCGTGCAAAAATTCAGCTATTTACATTTTTACCAATATTAAAGCTCCAGAACCACTGTTTCAACATCAGATGAATCATCACAGGTTTCTTAACAGTTTCAATAAATGAGTGCTGCAGGGAGAACAAGACGACAGGCTCTTCAATCTTTCCTCTGAGCATGTTGGCAGTGGTGTTAAGTAAAAGAGGTCGGATCAAGAATACCTTATATTTACTATAGCTACATTAATGCAATATTAGCCTCTGAAGTAGAGAAGGTATAGTTGGGTGAAACTGCGGCCAGTTCAGCCCAGGGGCAAACCACACCAGCTTCTATTTGGTTCCTGACAGAGACTAATTACCGGTATGTAGTGGATCTTGATCTGGTATTCATTGACGCACAAAAGGCCCTGAATAGCACAAACTTTGGTTGGTTAAAGTAGACCAAACATGGCAGGTATAAACACACTCACTAAATCCAGATATGCTCCAAAACACTTTCAAGGTTTTTAAAAGAACATTAGTGAACAGAGATCAAGCCAGTTTGAAAGATTTCAGGATTAGCGACACAGAATTAGCCTATAAGAGAAATATGCTAAGTTTTAAGCATTCCACCGTGCATCACTTAGTACACCATCTAAAATGTACAGTGCATTTAAAATGTTCAAACATCTATACCAATAGAGCGCTTGGCCCAGGTACATCTGTGGCAGGTTTTCACCTGAAAAAGTAGACCCCATGGTGCAGTTTCCACATCGGCAAGATTTGAAAATAATTTTTTCACAAAAAAAAAAAAAGAATCAATAATAACTAAAATCCCTGTTAGAGTTTCAGGAACTTGCTTGCGAACCTTCCGCCACAAAAATCCCGCCCCCTTGATAATCAACTAATCACATTCACTTTATTAACTCGTGTAAATTCAGGCACCACTCGGGAGAATTCAGAAATGCAGCTGTTGGAACAGCCACTTCCCTATGATTTTAAAAGATGGTTTATATAGCATCAACTCTGAGAGGCTGAACTCCAAACTTTTAAAGAAAGATAAGTTCTATGGGTCTTCTCATACACACAGGACTAATGAAGAAATACAGCTCAGGAGTTCAACATAGAGTTTAAGGTTACCAATTCAGCACATTTGAGATCTAAAATAGAACCTACGGAACAAAAAGACCTGGAAGAGAGGACAGAGGAAAATAATGGTCAATTAAAAATATTAAACTTATTTAAAAATAAAACCCTAAAACATGGTATTTAAAGCTTCAATACATATTGATAAACTGATTAGTTATCTACACCAAACACAACCTTAATATTGACATTATCTTGACATTCAGAGACGTATGATGATTAGTTAACTAACTGTTCCCAGGGCACATTTTGCTGTTTGTAGATATATACATATACCTAAGTTTTTAATAGAAAAAAAGAAATATAGTTATTCTAATATTGGCTAAAACACATAATATTGTACAGTCTGCAAGAACAAAAACCCTTAATTTATTTGGTCAGAGTCATAATGCATTACTTACTTAATAAGAATGATTACTGAATATTTCATTACTTCCCCTCTCTGGTGTATTAATCCAGCTTCAAGGGTTTGGCTCTGCTGTTCAACGAGTCAGCTGACTACTTGAGTAAACATCTCCCATCATCTTGGAACTTTTGTTTACCTGTCACCAGAGTATTTGTAGGTCTCAGCAGGTTAAATGAACCAATTAAAGCAGTCGGGCATCCTTCTCAGCTGTTAAAGTCAGAATGTGCAGTGAAAGCAGCCTTAAATGTGAGCAAAACTCTTCTGAAGCACTTTTTTTCCTTTTGCTGATTGCAGCATATCTGCTCGAAGCACAACAAATTGTGTATTCCCCCTCCTCAAAGTGATTTCCCTGACACACACACTTTCTTAGGGCTTCACTGCTGAAAGTGTATTTCTGTTAAGTGTAGCTGTATATTAAGTGGGCCTCTGTATTGTGAAATGGAAAAAGAAAATGGCCGGGGCAGCGGCAAACCTCTTTCTTTGCTTCCAATTTCATAATTAATGCAGAGAAACTGAGCAACCATATGGTATCTCTGGCATTCAGCAGTGCCTTAAAATATGTGGTAAAATATACTGGCGGAATGCTCTATACTAATAAATGGTTATGAACCTGTATATAATTCTTTTTCCTAATAGGTCCTTATGTGTTCAAAGAACCCTATTTAACAAGGCAAAGAAATGTTTTTGTAACTTCTTGATTTCGAATGGTCCAAGATTACTTGTTCTTTACAGGAGGCACTATGTAAACATTCAGTTTCTTTGCAGGGGTACTTCGATTTTACACATTTCTTGACTGATTGGGGAATTACTTGTCTTTTCTTTCACAGAGACCAACCAGGGGCAGACTTAGCATATCTTAAAGGTAAAGTAGGTGACTGCCGTTGATCCCCCACCAGCAAGAGGCCCCAGAAGTGAGGGACCTTAGGATTTTTATGCATGTTTCAAATGAAGTAACTGTGTTTTACCATCAAAGCATTGGCAAAAATCATAGCACGATACATTGTCAACCTGAATTGTTTCCTATACCACCATTACCAAACAATAAGTGATTAGAAAAAAGAAGATAGAAAAGAATTTATATGCGCAGATGTTGCACCACTCCTGCATTACTACATGAGATTAACAAACATTTTGTCCGTCTTTGAAAAGCTAGAAAGACTATATTGTTCAGAGTCTTTGGCTGGCTTAAATCCAAATTTTCGAGAAATTCAGGGCCAAATTAAGTTGCATCTCACTTTCACAAAAGCTGTAACATTTACGTTACTGTAACTTATTCTATGTATTCTGTGTTTAGCCTACTCCCAACAGACAGGATCATTATTACTACTTTTTTATTAAGTATCTGCTCAGTCAGTGGTGACACCGTTCAGAAACCAGTAACTTCTTTTTGGGTCATTGGTGGGTGGTGGCAAATGGTAAAGACATTAATCCCATCTATTTTGGCTGGACTGTGTGTGAGAGTATCATGCCAATTAAATTTATTCTTGTAATCACCCCGTTCCAAATCAAAATCTGTAATGATGTATGTACAAAGCAAACAGTTTTGTCTGTCATGTCAATAGTTCATTATCATGCTGTGGTACCTGGCTAGATTTAAAACCACTAATATGTGTTGTTATATAGGTAAGTACTGTAATTATTAAAACATGTTTATGGTAGCCTATACCATTATTACCTTTATAGTTTTATATATGGACATTCTTAATGTTTGAAGATGGCAGTTGTTCAGAGTTTGATAGAAATGCACTTAGTGCAGTTACAAATCTAAGCACACAGTGAGTAATATGTGCTGCGTTTTAATTGAAATGCCCTCCTTAAAAACATTTCAACCGTGCTCTCAATTCTGGTAATGTACATTCGACAATGTACAGTGTACTGTATGTGTATCTTACATTGTGTGTAAATGAACTATGCCATTACATTGCTGCCAAAAATCAGACAAAATTATAAAGCAATCACAATCGTGCAATTATTATTCACAACAGTGCATTTTGGCAGCAATATAACACCATAATGAACCACACCAACATCAAAGACAGGGTTTTGTTATCGATCAAAATAACCCTGGAAATACTCAAAATACTGCACAGTGACAGGGATTATAAAAAAAAACACAGCGGGATTTAAGAACAAAAATATCAGACTGTAATAAAATTAACACTTAATTTAAATATCCGCTCCCGCTTATTCTGTCAGGGTCACGGTGGGGCCACTGCCTATCTCTTGCAGTCTATGGGCGAGAAGGGGCGTACACCCTGGACAAGTTTCTAACCTGCGACAGGCATTCTGTCTTAGGTTGCACACAAAGACATACAAACATGCTCACACACTCACATCTAAGGTCAATGTAGAGATGCCAACTAACCTAACAGTCATGGTTTTTCTGACTGTGGTAGAAAGCCTGGATAAATACTCTATACGAATATGTTTTAATACACTTAAACAATCAAGCTTTCATCTTCCTTAGAAGCTTGCCTAAAAGACATTTAAAAAATATGTTCAGGATGTTGCATGCGTCTCTGGTGAGGCTTATAAAAAAGAATGTCCCTTCTCATATGGATCTATATAAAAACATCTGCAGTAAAATAATAAACATACAATATAAGCATTTATTTGGTGGAAACTAAGGAAAATGGATCCATATGGAGCTGGACGAAAAAATTCCAGAGAAAATAAAACAAAAACAAATTTTGCATCTCATTTAGGCTAGTTGCTCAGCACAATACGAAACTTGATTGTTTACGTTTATTAAATATATATTACTATAGAATATTTTAGTTTAAATTTTATGACAGTCTGAGGTTTTGTTTTTCTTAAATCCTGCCATGTGGTTGTGTAATCCCTGGTGCAGTATTTGCAAGGATTACTTTGATCTATTAAAAATCCCTGTCTTTGATTGACTCATGGTTTGGTTCATTTACATACAGGGTTACAAGTTGTAAGAGCAGAGATAGAGCCAAACGAGCGCAAAACATAGAGCCGAGTGTGTGCATATATGTTTTAGACGCTGGTGAAGACTCTCAGTCATCCAGGTCATACTCATTCCAAAAAAGAAAAAGAAAACTATCTACTGGACTTTATTTCCAAGTTTGAAGATGTTTTGCTTCTCATCCAGGTAGCTTTCTCAATTCAAAATGTCAGGAATAGCGTTGAGTTTCTAGGTTTTATACAGTAGCCCAAAAAAGCCTTGTTTTTGTTTTTGAAAACATGCTAAATAAAAGGGACGAAGGGCTCCACCCCCTCGGGATGGGGGTCGTTAGGGTTCTTTTGTTAGCCTGCAATGCACCATACGCATCTGAGTGTCTGAAAGTCGGTCGTTAAAGGGAATTATTGCCATGGCTGTACAGCAGAGCGGAGGACCTCGCCTATTCAGCCAGGCCAATGAGATAATTGAGATAACTAACAGGCCACCTTAACTTTTGCCAGTCAAATGGTTCTGATCACTCTGTCCTGCATGACCTTGCATTCATGGGGCCTCATTCAGTATTCGGTATGAGGTGGCTGGCTGTGGAGCTTTGGCAAAACAGGATGAGTCTGTTGCCAAGCAAGTTGGGTTGCAGAATTACAACAGGTTTGAGAAGAGGGCAAACATTTTGCTACATCAAATTTGAAAGAACAAAGACAGATTTTATTGTTAAAATAGCACTTCATAGAGATTTGCAACACTCCTATAGACTTTAATCGAATGAATGGAATGAGAAAGTCAGGTTGGTCAGGGTAGTTGTGTATAGTTCCACACAACAGCATTTTTCAGCTTTGACCAAAATTAATTTTTTGTGTTTTGGAATATTTTTTTTTTTCTTAAAGTTCATCGAAGAGAGTTTTAACTCCCACCCTGAAAAGCGCCAAACCAATTTGTTCCCTGATAGGGCTGTTACATTTGTTTACATTTGTTACATTTGTTTGATGATTTCTACTTGTGAGTAGAAATTCACATGCAGATTGCTTTCAATATACAAAGAATTTGAGAAAGAGTGCAATTTGTGCAATGCATTTACAACTTGGGTAATCGTGTTTCGCCAATTCAATTTTTTTTAACACAGATAAACAGAGATTTAAAATTGACATATTGGTTTACAAGGTGCAAAAATAAATTCTCAACTACAATTTGCTAGAACAAAATATATATAAACTGAGTTTGTGCCTATAGATCTAAAAGTGTCGTACGCAAGCAGTATAGAAAAAAGTACAACACTCACAAATCAATGTTCCCAGGCCATTTAGAAGATATAATGGCAGATTATTACATTATAGATATGTAACTTTCAAGCTGGCTCTGGTATCGCTGACTGCATCCATGCTGGTTGTGCAGGAGGCTCCAATTATTCACCCTATAGATCTCAGTCAGGTTAAAAGATGTACAGTCTTGCACTGTGTGTTGAGGGAGACGACTTCTTCATATCACATGTCAACATAAGAATGTCCATTTTGGCTAACTTACACAGAACAGTAAGCAGATAAAGAAAATAACAGATGCAAAAGTTATTTAATAAAAAAAATGAAAACAAATGAATCTTCCACATGTGAAACTAAAAAACCCTGAACTGGATGACTTCAAAGCTCTTTGCAAGTATTGTAATAACAGAGAGCAGAGTGCAACTTTGTGATTTGAAAGAACATGTCACCACAAAAAACAAAGACCTTTATGTAATACAAAAAAATAAGGATAGCTATTGTTTTATACAAGGTGGGAAAATCATTATCACCTAATCACCTTTAAAATATCCAAAGAGAAATGTAAGACTGGTCTATACTCTGTGTGTAGGTGTTTCTGAGACAGAGTGACCATGAGAGAAATAATAAGAGAGAAAGTTTAAAGCAGTAATTTTATAGTAAGTAAATCAAAAATTCATGTTGCTATTCGGATACATTTTGGGGTTGCTATGACGGCATTATTGGGAAAGTGATCTTTGTATTTTTAATTTGGTTGCCCGATTCCGTACTCTGAGATGAGTCTGTCTTTGTAACCTTTTTTCAATGTGTTAGTGTGGCTGTATGCTTGTAAGGCTCAAGAAATGTATTTAGCACAGTTAAGCAGCATTATTATTCCGCTGCTTAAATGTGGAATCAAAGTAGGAAAGACGCAGAGAAACCCAAATTGCAGCAGCATAAAAATAATCAAATTATGTGTGCGTGCAGGTGGGTGGGTCAGGGGATTGTATAAGCATATTCCTGAAATGAGTTTTTGGAACTTGGGATGTCTGTATATTTGAGTCATTCAATGGGGAAATACAGTACTATAAATGTTTCATAGAATTTCATATCTTTCTTTATCTACAATGAAAGTATTCTCATGCAGACAAGGTACACCTCTTTTGAGTAATGACCCTTTGATAGATATTGTCCCTTAACCCATCCAACTCTTTTACCACTTATATGGTAAAAACAACTAAGGCAATTTGAAAGATTAGCTGATATTGTATTGACACCATTGGTTTACATTATTAGAGAAAACTTATAGTAAGGAGATGCTGTGTGAAAGAAAAGGTTTTGTGTTACTGCGGAAACAGTCAATAGAATTTTCCACATAATTTTTGTCGATAGACAACGATGTTACTCTTAATGCTGCGTTCAGAATGCACACAGTGGTAGTGGCGAGTTCAGTGGATTCACATAGAATTCATATGCAAACCACGCTGTGAAGGGTGGTGATGCGTCCAGTAGTGAACTACACAGGGTGAGAGTGTTCACTAATCCGCCCTCACCTCATGCCACTAGATAGAGTTGAGGTTCTGCTAAAAAGCAAAACCGCATGGAGAGAGCAGTGTTGCATTTAGTTGTTTTTTTTATTTTGGACACTGATGTTGTTTTATTACAATGCCCAAGGCTGAACAAATAAAATAAAATACAACTCAGAAAAGGCACTGGGGCTTATTTTAGCTTGAAAAGCAACAGTTTCACTATCATTTATAGATTTTTTATTTTATTATAGTTGTAAATATTCTACATTTTGTTAAATACACTGATTCTGAAAAAAAAAAAAAAGTGAAAAAATACCTGCTTCATGAACGTTTTGTGGCCATCAAAATGCTTCTGTGTTATTTTCTGGGTCAAATAGTACAGTAAAGCATTGTAAAAGCATTTGTACATTAATGAGAAATAAAATGAACTTTTTTTGATTTTAGCAAATGGCTGCAATGAATAAAAAAAGAGTGAGAACTTTAAAGGGGTCAGAATACTTTCCGTACCCACTGTATACAATCCATGCAATGAAGTGATGAAAAGTACTATTTTGTTGTTTAGTTTTGAAGATGATTCATGTTTCTTCATAAAGTGCTTTTTTGCAGTCACACACACTGTCATGACTTATGGGGACATTTCATTGTCTTACATTCATTTCATATGGCCTAACCCAGACCCTTACCCTAGTCATTACCAACATACACTTTGTTTATAGATGTTCGAGATCTGTCTTTTTTTCCAGTGTAGTCCTGTTTCTCTGACTGTGACTGGCTGGATGTGCTCTCTTCATCCTCTGACATGGGAGCTGGCTCGAAGCTTGTCTGTCTAGCTGCGTGTTTCCTGGACAGGGTCACCTTTTACAGCTGCTTTTTGTATCTCTGCTTCTTTCTGTATGTCTGCTTCTGTCTCCTTGAACCCCAGTTGGCCTCAGCAGATGGCCGCTCACACTAAGGCCCCGTCCACACGAAGTCAAAACGAACACGAAACGCTAATATTTTCCAGAACGTTTGTCGTAAAGACGGAGACGTAAAATAAATGTGATCGTCCACACGCTGCAAAATGTATGCCAGGCCTGTAAGTGGCGCTGTCGTGCCAAAGCAAAAATAGGCGACGAAATGTTGGGCATGCGCACTAATATTTATATTATATATATATTATATTATATATTTATACATGGTTGCCCTGCGGGTCCATTTTCGTGGTTCAGTCAAATTCAGGTGCTGAACTATGTCGTCGATATTGCTCTGTTCTTCCTGGAGATATTCCAGAAGAAGAAGATTCTGTTGTAAGCCCGACAGCAGGGTGAGTAGCATGAGCAGCAACCATTCAACACAGTACGGCGCCATTGTTGTTGTGATACTGTGTCGCACATGCGTGTTTAGAGGCGACGCTATGACGCATGCGTGTAAAAAAAAAAAAGCGGTTATAGCTTAAAGATGGAAACGCGAAAACGGTGTTTCAAAATCTTCCCACTCTGAAGGCTGAATAAAAAAAAGATTGTTTACAGACCCCGAAACGCCGGCTTCGTATGGATGAGAGGCTGGTTTGGTGAAAAATTTGTGCGTTTAGGCCAGGGTTCGGCTTCGTGTGGACGGGGCCTATGCCTGGTTCTGCTGGGGATTGTTTCCTGTTAAAAGGGAGCATCCTTAGTGTGAGGGATTGCCTATGAGTCAATGAGTTGATGCAATTAACTGGTTTTCCCTAGATATAGAACTTTGAATCAATTGATTGAATTGTAAAGTGCTTTTAGATGGCTTGGGTTGTGAATTAACACTATATAAATAAACGGAATTGAATTGAATATACCTAATACTAACCTTACCCTAACCCCAATTTAAAGAACAGAACTTTACCATATAGGAACCATGATTTTGGTCCCCATAAGGACATAGGTCCCCATGATGTGACTGTGTAAACAGATTAAAATTCCCCCACTGTCATTAAAACAAGTGCATACACACATACAGCCTTTATTTGCATGACTTTGGGGACATTTCATTGACTAACATTCATTTTATATGGCCTACCCAGACCCTACCCCTAACCATTACCAACATATTCCTAACCTTAAGCTAAACTTAATTCACACCCTAGTCCTAACCCTAACCCAAATGAGAAAACTTTACAACATTGGGACGCGTAGATTGTCCCCATTTTGACCACACTGGGGAATATTTAATGCACTGCTCCCAATTGATGCTCAAACGAACTTGCACAAACACACACACACACACAGCCACGCAAACAGCCTGCAGTCAGCTTGGATTTACTGATTAGCCCTCAGCTA
Organism: Cyprinodon variegatus; assembly: GCF_000732505.1. NCBI lineage: Eukaryota > Metazoa > Chordata > Actinopteri > Cyprinodontiformes > Cyprinodontidae > Cyprinodon > Cyprinodon variegatus. The sequence goes on from NW_015150741.1 coordinate 481,340, forward strand.
ACCTCTGTAAGACAGGATGCACCGGCTCATGTCTGTGTGGATTAAGGTTGCCTGTTAATTCAGCCTGTTGCTTCTGGCAAAAAAGTGAAAAAAAGAAAATTGGAGAAGGCAGCCAGAAAAAAATGGAGACCACAAATGTTGCATCTGAATGTAGAATGAGTTCCAGGAATGCGTATATCTATTTATAAAATTGTTTTATTTTTCTGTCTCTTTTATTTATCATCATCTTCTTTTTGGTGTGTTTGAAGAGGATTATTTTACATCTGTGCTCAGTCTGTCCCTAAAAATTTGCATAAAAGTTACAATTATAGGTCAGATGTTTTTGGTGAAATCACCACTGCAGCATGGAATTTATTGCTAGGGGAACTCTTAAATCAAAATATTGCATTCTTTACAAAGATTTGTAAAATTATAATCATTACTGACTTATTATGTTTATAGTAGCTAATCATAATGACAACATATTTAATATACGAATGTGTAAAGCATATTATTAGATCAGAAGCAATGCTAAATATCTTCTCAAGAAAAATATGGACCTCTCCCAGTCTCCTCTATTATGCACCCCTCCATGAGCCAAGTATGCATTAAAAGCTAAACCACAAGTGATACTTCAATAAAGTCATAAATTTATAAATCCAAAACACCTTGGCAAACGGAACATTGACATACCTTGCAATTAGGGCTGTAAAAGTTAAAGTGTATGGACAATGATTCAACTAATTTTTAATGGCATAGATTTTTTTATACCTGTGATTAACACGTGTAAAGCAGGGAATAATAGAGCACACAGAGCTTCAAATGAAAGAGGTTCTTTATTTTTTATAAAAATGTTTCATAAAAGAGTGTCAGACTGGTTTTGGTCATATGCTTCTTTGAAGTGTGAGTTAGGGGAAGACAGGTGAGATGTAAATCTTCCGGGTATTGTTTCTAAAAGTGTTTTGTAAGTAGGGGACAGATTGTGTCTAAGACCTCCTCTGTTCCTTCTTCCCGTCTTAAGATCATGGGGAGCAGAGCTTTTTCTCTGTCTGCACCCAGACTCTGAAATTCACTCCTCCCTGACATCTGCAATACAGTTTTTACCCTTGTTCAAATCTAAACTCAACTGTTCAAGGTTGCCCTCATGGGTTTTGCCATGCGCCTGTTTAGCGGTTGCTTTGTCCCTCCAATGTACAGGTCAGTGCACTCTTCACTACACTGAACGGCATAAACCACATTATCGATTTTGTTTCTTAGTCTCCTATCTTTGGGATTAACCAGCTTTTGTCTCAGGGTGTTGCTGGGTTTTAAGTGCACAGGGATCCGGTGCTGGCTGAAAAACCTCCTGGGTTTTTCAGACTCTAGCAACATATGGAATGACAATGTTCCTTATCCTGTTTTCTTCCCTCTCAGCAGGCCTCTTGTTTTTTTTTTTTGTTGTTTTTTTAAAGGCCCATATGGGATAAGCACAGTTCTATTTTTGTTTCAGAAATATAAAGATCATTCAGAGGTCAACTATCTTGCCATTGTTTGTGCTAATTTGTTTTTAAAACATAATAATTTTTAATTTTGCTAATGACGTTGCCATCCCAACAGAGGTTAGTGCTGCGCTGCTTTCAGAATTCAGTTATTGCATAAGATAACATGTCATTCCTATGCTGGTATTGAATATAAGAGTGGGCACATTTACCTAATTTAGTGGATGGAATTGTTTAATATTTTGTAAATCACCAGCCTTCAAGACCCTTCAGTTTGGACCTACCGTTACCCCTGGCAACCCAATGGCATTTCCTTTCAGTCTCCTGGCATTTCATCAATAAAAGCACAGGTGTAACTTAACATCACGGACTGCCGCTAAATTGTTCTCTATAAAGAACTTTCGAATCACCTTGGCAAGACCATCAATTTTAGGAAAAGTCCTAGAAGTGCTGAAAAAAGGGTTGACTTTGGTTCATCCAGAGATGCGTCTGTATGACTGTACAGATTGGGCAGTACTTCCTTGTAAATCTACCCGTGCAGAAAGCACCGGTGCTGGGCAGTGTGCACAGGTTCTGTGCCGGAGATTAAAGCAGGATAAAGAGCAGTGATTCTAGGGCTAAATTTCAAGGGCTTTTTTAAAAAGCCATATCAAACCTGTTGAGAGCATTCATTATTTCTACTTTTGTTAACATTCTTTTCTCTGAATTCCATTTTGGGTAAAAAAAAACCCTGCCTACAACCAGTCCCTTATGGGTTGCGGTGACGCAATTTAACAGAAAAGTTCAGGTCATTTCAACTTCACCGATCACCAATGCACTCTCTCCATGCGATGCTGCCATATCCAGTCTGAACCCACTATAAAAGATCACAAACAGAAAAAAACAACAAACATGCCATGTGATAAAGTTCAATACATAAACCGCAGGTTTCTTCTTTTAGCTTCCAATACTTATAAACCTCTGTGTTACAATCACACCACATCCTGACAAAAAACACTATGTGAAATAAAAGCAAACCGTAGTTTAAGATATTTTACTAGTAACCATTTTCAGTTCTCCACAGGTTAACCATCAATGTCTTTGGAGACAAAATGGTAAATGGCCTGTACTTATATGTATCGCTTTTTCAAGTAAGGAGACTTGATCAAAGTGCTTTACACTACATTCATTCATTCACCCATTCATGCACACACTCACACACTGATGGTGGCAAGCTACACTGTAGCCACAGCTGCCCTGGGGCTTATGACAGAAGCGAGGCTGCCATACACTGGCGCCACCAGGCCCTCTGACCACCGTCAGAGCTTAAACTGTCAATCCTTCGATTTCAGGGCAAACTCCTATAACCGACCCCACTGTCGCCCCAAAATAATTGCTTTTTACTTCTTCCAAAGCTTCTCTGAAAAACACAGAACGTAAACTGGCTTTATTCTCTGAAATCGTTGATAAGGGTTTGGTTCTAAAATATACCTGGGCCCATGGTGTGGGTTTGGGTGTTTCCCTGCATTTACCCTTTTACTCTTGCAAGGAGCAGATATGGCAGCTCATCTAACACAAGTAGGAGATACTTGTACCTCAAACGGTTGGTCAACAGTGTCAACATGTTCAAGCCACCTGTTTAATCACAGTAGTTTCACCCTCTTAAAGAGTGGTGGAATGTAACAAAGTACCTAAGTAAATGTTTTATGTATCTGTATTTTACTTAAGAAGATTTAATCATGGATACTCTCTACTTATGCTTCACTACAGTTTACATTAAGTACCTGTACTTTCAACTCCACTAGAAATTGTAATGCTTTTTATTACATGTTACATCCACGCCACATTATTTTTTTTCATTTATTTGTTTAGGAGCCTGAAACGGAGTTACAATGAGTGATGGTCTGATGTGATTCCCAGCTACTTAGAGCAGGATCACAGTTTCTGAACTGAATTATATTTGTGAGTTGTGTTTCTTGCTAATGACAGGTCACCTTAATGTAAAATGAGATTAGACTGTCAATAACAGGACTAACAGGACAAATAGATTTGAAACCATTAATAAGACAAATGCTTCCACATAAGCACTTTGGATCATTTATTAAATTTTAAATATTTATTTAACGGTTACATGGGTTTACATATTACAACGAGAGCACATGAGCTTTTCATCCCAGTTCATGAGGAGCTTAGTGGGCCTTAATTCAAAGGGTAACTTGCTGCATGGTTCTAAAGAAACACATTTAAATATAAATAAACAGTCTGTGGTACATATAGAATTTGAAATATACCAGTGTTCATCATCTTCCGCTTTATCCAGGACCGAGTTATGGTGACAGCAGTCTCAGCAGAGACTCTAAGACTTCTCTCTCCCATGACAACTCCTCCAGCTCTTCTGGGGGGAACCCAAGGTGCTCACAGGCCAGCTGATAGACATAGTCTCTGTCACCCTGTGGGATTTTTCTGTAGAACCTCCCACCAGGAATACCTGACCACTGCCTCACCATTGGTTTAAACAAATATCTTTTTATTAAGTGGTATTGGAGAGTTGGGGAACAGGGCCTTCATCTCCAATGTACTCCTTCCACTTGATCCTTAGCTCCTGTTGTAATCAGCCTCCCTTGAAGTGAGCGATTCCAGAAAAAGGGGTCTTGTTAGCTATACCTTAAATAAAAATTTCAGTGCCACTGACAAATTGGTGAGCTTGAGAAAAAATGTTTAACTTATGAAGTACTTGTAAACAAAACTGTACTAAAAGCTTTACTTCTTAATTAAATAATGTTATTGCAGAGGACATCACTTTGTTAATATTCTTAATCTTAGGTCATTAAAGTTTTTACAAAAAATTATTAATTTTGGAAATGGAAGTTAATGTGTATGATAGAGCAGAGGGGTAATGAACTGAGATCTGACAAATGAGGCTATAGTGAAAGGAAAATCAAAGAGACGTATGATAGGAGGAGATGGAGAAAAGTGGCAGGATGATATAGTGGATACCCTGATTTAAAGTGATGCAGAGGTATGATGTAATCCTATGCACTAATGGTTACAGCATTCCCAAATAAGTAAGGGTGATTTTACACGAGGTAGAAACGTAATTTCCTTAAAAACAATCCATTACTGTTATATGATTTCTGTATTTAATTAATTCATGGAAATAAAGGCCACTAATTTAAAAACAAAATGAGCCCTTTCCCTTTTTAAACACTTTTTAAAAGTCTGATCTGATTGTAAGACACAAAATGTTGTTGGCCTGAGCATACCAGATAAAAGTCCCGGTTTCTTTCTCGTTGTTTTTGCCTGCAGCTCGGCATCAGTTATAAAAAAAAAGGCCAATGAGCTAAGATCACAGCTTAAAAACATAAGCTATCTACCCATAACCACGGTAACTTGCCGCCCAGGGACACTGAAAAGAACATTTAATGAGCTGCTCTGTCAGATGGAAAACATTTTGGGTTTTTTTCTGTATGCATTTATTCTTCTTTGAATTCTACTGATTGCCTGCTGATACTGACCTGCTGACAGTCTACTCACCAATTCATTGTAGATAGAGCTGCGGCCTCTGATGTTCTGCCTAAAAAAATCCCAATGCAGAAACCCTTTTTCAGTGACAGTCTGTATTGCTGGATTTTACCTTAAAAAGGAAATTACAACTCATAAATGCATCTCTTCAGACTGGCTTTCTGAATAGATGTATGTAAGTGCATTAATAGGTACTTAAATGGGGTGTGGGGGCAAAATGGGCTTGAGAGTAAAATCAATTTCACCCTCATGAGGACTGCCAACGCCACAAACAAGTATGGTCCTCCTGTTTTCATTACTGCTTGGCATGAGAAATATTTTAACCTGACGATTACCACTTGCAGGCTCACCAGAGAAAGTGGCAGTCTTTTCGTCACAACACTAGAACGTCTGACCAGTTCTATGTCAAATATCCGGGGTTTGGCGAGGGGATTGGCTTCCGGGGGGGTGCTCAGCGTCTTGATCGTGGCTGACCATCCAACTCAACCCAAGGTTGGTCCTTCATTTGTCAGGGACCTCTTCTTAAGGGAAACCAAGAGCCAGAGAACCATGGCCAGGAAACTGCTTTGGACCATTGGTAATGACCTGAGCTGTGTGGTGAAAATATCTATGTTAATTTGTTACACTTTTTTTATTTAATGTTCATGTCAAGGATAAAGCTTTTACTCACGTAGCAAGATAGATGGTTTGTCTATTTAACGGTTTTACCAAATAGGTATTGGATATTGGCCAATAAGCTCAGTCCAAGCATCGGAAAAACTGGGTCAGTACATCTCTAGATGTAACCTTCTACTTTATAGCACCCTGGTGTATTGCTGATTACAACAGCAAGGTAATCAACAATTTAACAGATTTTGTTGGTTTTAAAGAGATCACAAACATGTCTTTCATAATCCAGGTAACAAGGAGAAACTCAAGATCTTATTGTCTGGACACCACGATCACCAACCAAGCAGTACATGCAGTGCCTATCTTATGGATGTTTTTGTTTATATATTTGTATATAAGTTCTAGATTATTTTATTTAATACAGAGTCAATTTATAAAACACTTTTTATGTAAGGATCTAATTGTGGAAACCATTATCAACCTTTTACTGCACATACAGTAAATCTTAACACGTATTGTGTAAAATAGTATTATTCAAGGAGGCAGACTCAGGGTCACTCATAATTTACTGCGGTTCAAACAGGCAGGTGGAGCTCCATTTAGGCAAGATGTTACACATCTTAATGTGCTATCCATTTTTATGGACACTTTAACCACTAGTCCGTAGACGTCTAAAAGAGGCATCAAGCCCTCTCTTCCTTTTACAGGAACTGCTTCCCTGCCTAACTGTCTTCAATACCCTCCACAGTGATTAGCATCCTCCACCCTGGTGCCCAGCCAAACAACAGCGACAAGCCAAAAAGCATCACACAAGTCTCTGGTCCACTTTCCTTCTATCCGCTTCCCTACAGGTAAACTCAATCTCTAATCAAGGGCTGAATCCCAAATCACTCCCCAACCACTAACACCTTCAACACTCACAGCCGTACAAAGCGCCTGAATTGTGCATGGGGGGGACTGTGTTGCTATAGGAAGGTGTCCTTCCTATAGCCACATATGTGTGGCTGTAGCTCTGTGGCGCAAATTAACATCACATCAAACATTTGCCATTTTCTTGAAAATGAATCTATCCAGTCAAATAAAACAATTTCAAAGAAGACCTTATATTTAGGGCTTTTTAAATTTTTTTTCTGAAAGTGTGATGAAAATGCAGGAAATCAGTAGAACTTACATTTGGATGGACACGTTTCCTCTGCCACTACTTCATTTTTACACCCGCTGTCAAATTCCAGCAAGTCTGCACTGATGCATTAACCCTACCCACTACATGGTAGGGTTAATGCTTTGGGTTAGTCTTTAGGGGCCAGTTTAGGATTCAGCCAAGGTCTCTGCAGGAGCCACTAGACCTCCTAATCATCTTTACAGGTGCTGTGAATAACTGTTATATTCAATTCCCAGTCAGCTGGGACACCATATTATTTTGTGATACTTTAAGATATGTATTGCCCAATCCGGCAGGGGTGAAAAATATCTTATTTAATCAGATATTGTTCTGACTGTTATATATCTTTTATGAACACACGCCCTATTAACTGTGTGTTAGAACAACGAATGAAAGTGTGAATCGAGCTCAAATTATGGTCAAACAGATAATTATCCACATGTATGGAATACATTCACCACATATTCCGTTCAAAATATTAGAGTTTATTAACAAAAATGATTCAGCTCCAAGGGAAACCTATATCAGTTAAAAACTCTTGACTAATAACTAGTGAAACTCAACTAAGCTAAGCTCCTATGTACAAAGAGGAAGGGTAAACATGGTTGCAAACCAAATTACAGTTTAAGATAGATTTTGTGTTTGAAAAAATGTGTGATCAAAATTGCTTTTCACTCATTTAGAGCAATTGGAACCAATTCAAAATGCAAATCCATGAGGTAAATAAAATATTATTTGGTCAAATAATGTTTTATTAAATTATTTGCTTAATCGGGAACCAGTAACTTTTAGTTAAATGATTCTTTACCCTCTTTGAAATTGCTAGCAGCGACATCAGGGTTCCATTAAATAACTGTTGGTCATACTTGGTAACTGAAATGTAATGAGACTATCAGAAGACCGATGAACACTAATGTTATATCAGTGTTTAAACTCTTAGTTAAAAAATAAAGCTTGTCCAAGCTTCAACAGCTCAAAAGATATCACTGTAGCATAGCGTAGCATGCAGTCCATCCTGTTAGCTTTGTCTTTACTTATCAGTAAACACATTAAATGATCAAAATCATCAAAAGACATATTGTTTAACTAGATTCTGTTGCTAACAGTGCCAGACCTCCAAACCTCTGTCCATGTCAATTTTGTATGGTCCAATATTGTGTCCCAAACCTAAAAAATAAGGTTTCAGTTCTATAAAGCTATTAATCAGCTTTATATTTTTTAATATATAAAAACTATTTATTTTTTGAGAATTTCTTTATTCAAGAGCAGCTATGCAAATATACAAACATCTAGAAAAAGTGCACTATATCATATTATTATCCTTGTGAATCCCATATTATTCATTCTTCTTTGCCTTTTCTAAAAAGTGCTTTAAATCAGCACTACCTGTCCTTATCCATGCTGGATCAGATCCTGGCCTTTGAAAAAGGAAGCAGGGAAAGCAGAAAACAGCATTAGCCTCACTACATGCAGTTAGCCAAGCCTTGTTTCTACACCAGGAAAAGGATGTTTCTTGTGCCATTTCTCTCTCTCCAATGCGTCTCCCGCGACTCAACCTGTCAATCACCCACAAAACGTCTGCGCTGTGGCGGAAAGTGATGAGCAACTATGCTTCCTGTCAACTCAGATTGCAGGTTAGCTGTACCCTGAGCTCTACTGTACATTTGTATTGCAGAGGAGCTACTGTGCATGTACAACTTTTTACAAGGGTCAAAGGGTTAACATTTTTGCAACATTTTGTCCCCCATAGCTGTGTCTGGTGACACCATCAAGCTGGATTAGTGTTGATGATGTCACCGCTGCGACAGATATCAGGAAAGTAAACAATGGAGAGCAGTAAAGCATAGTAAGTGGGCTTTATTGTTTCGCTCTTTTGTCCCTCCAAATCCCTCTCACCAGTCTTGCGCCATGTTTATCGAATGTTAACAAAGCTGTTTTGGCTTGTTAGATTAGACGTGACTGGTGCGGTGTGTTGTGGTCCGTACGTTGTGTTTAATGGTATCAAGTAAATTAGCGTGTCAAACTGGGTCTTATGTTAGACCTAGATTTAGACAGATTTTATGTCATTTTGTTTACAGAAGTGTAAAACAAAAAGAAATTTCGTTTGAACCAGCTTTGGACAATTTCATCTTATTTAAAAGAGCAGCCTTGAAAAAATAGTAAAAAAATAAAAAAAATTATAATAATAACATAAAATACAGATACTTGTGTGAAAATGTAATGAGTAGAAGTCAGATATGGGAAGAAAAACAAGTAATGGAGTAAAGTATAGATACCTAAAAAGTGTACTTAAGTACAATAACAAAGTTTTTGTACTTGACACCTCTGCAGAGGAGTTAGCAGCTATGCAGTCAATGAAAGGGACAATGACTGGTAATGATTTGTTCACAGAGGTAAATGCATATTTGGACAAGTTAGAACTGAAATGGGACAAGCTGGCAACAGATGGTTATCCAAATCTAGCGGAAAATGTTTGACTTTTAAAGAGAATGCAGGATAAAGTGACAGAACATAGCCCTGAGCATAAATTGACATTTTTGCATTGTATTATACATCAGGAAGTTTTGTGTAAATTAGTGTTAGAAATGAGCGATGTTGGTGTTGTAACTAAATTAATCAACTTAATCAGAGTGAGGGCATTAAATCACAGACAATTTATTGCACATTTGGATGAAAATTAGATTAAACATGGTGATATAAGCAAGATATAATATCTTTGCAATGTCAGGTGGCTCAGCCTGTGCAAAATGCTGAAAAAGTGTCTGGGACCTGAGAGAGCAGATTGAGGATTTCTGTGTGAAGAAAGGACATGACATCCCAGAGTTTTCAGAGGGAGACCTTTGGCAGACCTCGGACAACATTCTCATGTGGCCCCTTGTAAAAATGTATTGCCCACCTCTGGTCTAAAAGAATTCCAGATGAAGATGTAAAATATGAGACTTTGGTGTCATCTAGTGGACAACCCTCACAGCATACCTTACCGGCACCCAAACTGTAACATAACAGTACTATCAATTAGTACCCTGGCAAAAAAAGGGTTATGCCAGGCCGAACCTGTCGTCATAAGAAATATTTGTGGGAGAAGAAAAAATAGTAGAAAATAATTGTTTCCGCCCGGTTTCGAACCGGGGACCTTTCGCGTGTTAGGCGAACGTGATAACCACTACACTACGGAAACTGTTAGATATACACTGCTGTGACACGCAATTAGTAGGTCAATCATCGTGTACCGTCAAAAGTCTCCCGTGCTGTGCGCCCTTTCAAATACAAACACCGGTACCACACTGCTACTGGCTCCGTTTAAGACTTGACTCATTTCAAACACCTCTAAACCAGAAAACACAATAAGACACAATATCCCAGCAATATAGAGATATAAATAAATGCATGTACAATTTCAGCTAGTTCAAACAACTGGAAGTGGGTCAGGGGCATTACTTATTGAACTCTCCTCGCACAGTAATAAAAAACAATATATTAATAAATCTTCATAAAAACAAGGAATGAGTCACAGCAAACGATAGGACTGAGGCACAATGACGGAGTCTTAGAAAATAGGAGGTAACTTAGTACAAAGATGATAAAACTGGCTTTCAAATAGATCAACACAAAAAATAAAAACACTATTAAAAAAAAAAAAAAAAAGAAAAACATGTTTCCGCCCGGTTTCGAACCGGGGACCTTTCGCGTGTGAGGCGAACGTGATAACCACTACACTACGGAAACCTGTATCTACTCTCGTCATATATCTGTAACTAATACTGATATCGCGACTATGCGCGGCGTGACCGTTGGTATTTCTTTGCCGATACCGTCCAAAACAGTTTCCCATTCATTTTCACCAGCATGAAACCAACGTATATAACTGCACAAATTTCCAATATATTTTTTGTAGTAGTTCTGAACGCAATCGATGCAATACGGCTCTATGCACAACTCTACGTCTTCCTGAATTTAAAGTTTTGTGACAAGTAGCTTTTTTGTTTTTAAAAATTACTAGATGGGCCCGAAAAGGTACTTAATGTAAAGACAATTTTGCTGAGTTGGCAACAATCCAGATGTGGCTTCGCTGTTCATTTATACTGCTGGAGTAAGAGCGCTCATGCAGTCGAATGAGGACATGAGGCCGCACTTTTGACACACCCACAAAATTTGGGTGTGTCAAAAGTATACAGTGTAATCATAAATGGTTGATAGACATTTTACACATGTGGAACAATTCATTCTATTTCTAAAGTGTTCCAAAGAAAATTAGGGAATTCTCTTTACATGGTGTTTAAACAGCTAAACATCTTGGTGCTTTAATTCCCCCTATATACAACTGCATTTGCTTCAACAAACCCACTGTTATTCAGACAGGCAGACAGTACTGCGATGATCATAATCTTTTAGAAAAAAATTTCATTGCATTAAGTTTGACTTCACTTGCTTTGTCAGAAACTCCAGAAGACTCAGGTGGAGGCATCAACAAAGATTACCTGACAAGCAGACCCATAACAATGCCTTATCATCTAGTCAGCAGCAAAGGAGCACCACAGGGGACAGTACTCTCACTACTACCTTTTATTCTGCAGACCTCCAACTTCCAGTACAACTTCCAACTACAGCATTAGAGCAAATCACTTAAAGAAGCTTACACGATGATAACAAAAAAACAAAAAAGCTGACTCTGCTTTGGAACTCCTGTAAAACCTCTGAGAGTGACCTCACAAAATATGATTCTTGATGAAATGAAGAACATTATGATCAACTGTGAGCTTCCTCTTCAGACGATTGTTGAACACCAACCGTCTTAATTCAAATGCTTGTCCACATCCTGTGAACCACACACCGCTTCAGACTATCCTTCTTGCCTACAGCTCTGAACATCTACCTCATCCATCTATTTTCCGTCACGCTTATCCCAAGCGGGGTCATGAGAGGTGCTGGTGCCTATCTCCAGCTATCTACGGACGAGGGGCGGGGTACACCCTGGACAGGTCAACATCTACAACATCTTATTGCAAAACAAAAAAACTGGTGAGTTTGCACATTCATTTTCCACTTTGAATTGATAAAGTTTTTTTTTTTCAGTTTCTTTTACCATATTAAATTAAAGGCTCAATTACAGTTCATCCATTGGTTAGTAGTTATAGTCAGTAGGGGGCAGTAGTATATTCTCATTCTCATTCTCAGTCTAAAGAAATTATCCTCTCTAGACTGCTCTTTGATAGCTTAAAATTATCCTTATACTGATACTTATCAAACTTTTGATCCAATGACCAAACTATGCTGAAATTTGGACCACTAATGTGAACATGTATAAATTACAAAAGAAAAGAGGTAGCATTAAAGGTTACGGTAAATAATTACACCTAGGGTGAACAATTGAACTTTGCATCAGTGTGGCACAGCTTTTTATCTATCTAAAAAGGACTTTCTAAAATGGTCACACAATATATTCCTTCTAACTACACTTTTTTTAAATTTTCCAAATAAAAGCCTAAATGCATGAACCTAATTTTAGTTTTTCTACCAAAGTAATACAGTAATGAAATAAACGATCTGCCTTAGTGCTCTCTGCAGGACATATGTGTATATGTGTATAACCTGGGCAGATTTTGTTTCTACATTACAAATGAAATTAGATATTTAGCTATGCTATATAGAGAGATATAATTCAGAGATAATATGGATTAAGTGCTAGATTAATGAGACATATACTTTCTTTTATTCAGAACTTTATTTCAAATTTCTTAATATGCATGCCCAATCGCTTTTATACTTGTGTCAAAACTTTTGCATATCCTTCTACATGCTTCTTATGGTAGTTTGCAGTTATCAGGTCCCAGAAATGCTAAATCAACAGTCTAAGTTTTGTTTTCCAAAGCAGGTATTCACAAAGTTAGGCAACAAAACAGAACATATTTTAAAAAGGTCAAAACCCTTTTCTACTAAATTACACATTTTGTGTATTTCTTATAGTGAGGAATTAATGCTCAGCTGTGAGATTAAAGTTTTGTCTTCTTCACTATTTCTTGCTAACTGTGGGAGAGGCCATTAACACTAGGACTATTATGATGTAAAATAATTGTTTCCAGGTGTCCATCAAATAAAAAAGCTAAACTTTCTTTTGCTGGGATTAGCAATTGTATATAGTATTTCCTTTCTCACATAACCTGTCCTACTATGTTTCAAATCTAATCTACACTAGTTTTTGATAAACAAAGCCCAATGCTAATAGAGAAAATGAGAATGTTTCTGCATATATCATGTATCTTAAATGACAGGAAATGCTTACATGACTATATAAAAGCTGTAGTATTAGTCAAAATGTTTCTTCAATGAATCATACTTCCAATGTATTAGACATGATTTAAGTGAATGTTGAGGGGTTGGCATGTGATCAAAAGGAAAAAAATTATTATATCAGTGTTGCATAGCTTTTCATCCGTCTAGAAAGGACTTTGCACAATATATTCCTTCTAACTACACTTTAAGGAAAGTTTATAAGGCCGAAATAGTGTCAGACATACTAAGAAAACTAAAAAAATATTTTTTCCCCCCATTTACAGTCACTCTTTGATAACATCATCAATGTTTGGCTTTCCTGTTATATTCTGAATCATATTTCTTCTGATAAACATCAGATGTTGCTCCTGATGGCGTTATGACTATGGATGTGTCACTGACCATGGAAGGAATTCGTCTTCCTAAAATACAAACCTTCGTTGCGAGTGATGCAATTACAGTGATGTTTCTGAATCAACGAAGCCAAAATGTCAGTCACTTGTTAGACCTCTTGATTGTTTAACTAATCCAGCTGTCTTTGGTGCAAAACAGTGAGATATGAGGACAGACAATGACATTATTTTAACCACTTTAAATAATAATAATAATAAACTCTGTTTTTATCATATTTACATATATTGGTGCAGAAGGAGACTCAACATGGCTTTGTTCATTTTTCTTTTCTCTAAGTTTTCTCTTCCTCATTTTTATGTTTTTTTTAATCCCCAAATGTGGCTCTAAGCCCAAAAGAGTGACACACACCAGGAGATTGCTCTAATAGAAATGTATAAAAAATATTTTTGACAAATGACAGATTTCCTGGGGAACCCCCTACATGCAGTGTTTCTTTAAATAATTGCTCCTAGTTACAAAGAGAAAACAAAATCTATTGAGGCACAACATTCCTACAACATTTAATATTCTACAATGAAATATTTAGTTTTATGACCTCTGTGAATGTCTTTGACCATGTTTAAATTTGTTTAATATGAGAGGCAGCTTTCACATGAAATGTGCAACCTATTAGTCTACCAATCCAATACAAAAAAATGTTTAATTAGTTCTCTGCTTTTCTATAAAGAGGTCAAGATGTTCTTAACATCAACTGAGGTGGTCTTGATCAGTATTACCCTAGGTGTTAATAACCATCTGTTTAGATGGTGATATGACTGTGACTGCTTAGTTTAAAAGATGAACAGCATCCAACCTAAATAAATAGTTGTTTGGAGCAGAGGAAAAATCTATCCTGAATGAGAGAAATCCAACAATAATCTGCATCGACCTTATTTTGATTATCTCTGCATCTACTCAAAGAAAAATGTGGAAAATGTATTTTTCCTTGCAGCGTCAAATTTTGCTTGCATGTCAAAAATTTAAATCCTTATAAAATTTGATGCACACCGACTGATATTTTTGTTTCAGTTAATTTGAGTGACTATAGTTTAAAGTTCAGAAAAGAAATGTTTCTCATTTTAAAACACTCAAAAATTTTGTCAGCATATTGAAAAGGTTTCAATTGGTTTTCAAATTGGGTAGTCTCTTGTTTTGGGCATCTTTTGTTGGAATAAATATCAATGGAGGATATATGAAGGGACTACACTAAAAATGTCAAAGAATCCTCCAAAACCTGGACAGTAGAATGAAGCATTCAAATCTACTGTACCACCAGAAATCGTGGATCTCCAAATTCTGAAAACGTCTCACATTGTAATGTAAAAGTTAATTTTTATTATCATTCAAAAGTTACAAATACAAAAAGCCTATCAGTGAATGTATTGGTTTTCTTTGGGTACTCCAGCTTCCTCTCATAGAGCAAAACTGTGAATTTTTGTCTCTTAGTCCCTTTTTTGGCCTAAGTCTCAGTTACGTCAGACAGTTAGTTTGACGCAAAACAAACCAACCCGAGGTGGCCAATAAACAGCACATGGATGGCTATATGAGGAGCTTAAAATGACTGTGTGGTTGGTGGCCAGAGTAAAAACATTTTAAGATTTATCACTTACATCCTGTTGCTGCCAAAAAAAGGATTCATCAGCTGTGGTTCAAAGAAATAAAAAAAAAGTGGACTGGACATAAACGATCATCAAACATGCCCTCGTATGCAGCTCACACTTCATGCCAGGTAAGTTAAAGGTAAGTTAAGGTGAATAAGATTTGATCTTTCATTGGATTATGATTTGGTTAACTAACTATACTCACCTAGTTCCCCATTAAGAGGTAGTTTATTTCTCTTCTGTTTACAATCACCTAAGCCTGTTACATGGTCCTGGCCTTGATGCAACAAGGATTGTCCTTTGTTTTACAATAAACACCAACCTCAACCAAAGGTAATCCTATCATATCTTCTAGGGGCGGTCCTAGCCCATTATGCACACCTGCTGAACACCACCACCCATATTGCCCTTCGATATAACTGTGTGTCTTGTGTCATGGTCGTGTGCCTTTATACTGCCCTGTGGTTTACTGACACCTCTTCAGAGTGTTCCTAGGAGTGTTCCTAGTCTTTCGCCATTGAAATAACCAACCATGACCCCACAAGGATCACTGGCTATAGACAGAGTGATGATCAGTGATTTCATTTTCATTGTTAATATTCAAGAAATTTCTAAAACAGTAAATTTTTCTTTTACCAAAAAATGTTTGTCATTTCCCTCATTTGAAATAGTATTCCATTTTTGTTACAGTTAACAGGTGGAAGCCCCAGTGTGTGTCTCCTTCCCCTTTTTGTCTCAGAGATAAAGTTATGCCATATCCAAACACTAAAAAAGAGGAAATGATCTCTTGTGGCGTGTTGACGACACAGACTATTTATACAAAGTCCCTGCAGCTCTTCACATCTGTCGTCCTACAGATTTCTGCCATTCATCATGGAGGAGGTCTACGTCAGGCATGTGGAGCTGCTCGGCTTCGAGAAACGCTTCTTCCCAAGTCAACATTACGTGAGTCCACAAATCCTTTAAATGTGAAAAAAATAAATAAATTGATCTTTAAACCTTGCATTTACACTTTCAATCAATTACAGAACTCAAAGGAAATATTTGTTGATGTGTCTGATCTTTGAAAATATCCACCGTTAAATGTTGTTTAGGTTTACAGGCTGATGGTGAAATGGAGCGACGAGTCGGAGAAACTGATCTACCGGACGTATCCTGAAATCCACACTTTTCATGTTAGTTCCTCTGCAGTTTGCTGTTAAAGCTCTACCAAATGTAAAGATTTGACAGGTTTAAATTTTGTTCCCTTGTGTTTTTCCTGCAGAAGTCTTTGAAGGAGATGTTTCCCATTGAGGCCGGACAAATAGACAGGAGGGACAGAGTAATCCCATCACTACCAGGTAAAAAAAAAATTTGCATGCTCAGATTATAGATTTCACTCTGTCTCTGCCCTCACCTCTTTCTCATGGGGCATTGAATGTTAGAGGGTGTCAAAATAAGTTCACAGTTTCCGTGTAAAAACCCCATCCATATGCTGCAATCATCTTCCAGGAAGCACCTGCGATTAACAAAGACATGGGGCTGAATTCACTTCTCTTTTTTCTTGAAAGAACAACTGAAATCAACTGTAATGAGCAGCAGCCAAAGTATTTTTTAAGCACTGATGAGGACAAATATTGTGGAATGTAGCTTCAGTTCTAAGATTAAAACTTCAACTTATTAGCGTTCAAGCTGTTTAGGAATAAAGTAAATACTTGATCATAATTAGCGAGTTTTGGTGTTAGTTTGATTTTGCTTGTGGCACCAGTAGGTGTGAAGTTCTTTTCAAAACAGGCGTGAAATATACTAGTTTCACCGTCTGCAGATTCCTATTTATAACAACAGAGCAAAATCACCTTATTTAATGAAAAAAAGATTCAGAACAAACAAAAGTAATGGATTATAAGTAGCAGAAGGTAATTGAAAAAGGATAATTAAAGCTTTTACATCTAAAATGCAAGTTTACTTTCCTTTTTCATTCGCCTTTTAAGTATCCTCCTACAGTTGAATCTCGGTCTGAAACGACTCATACTGATTTGACACAAATGTCATCTTCTCAGAAAATGGCAAGTTATATTTACACATAATTACTGTTTTTCTTACAGTTAAATCATCAATGATTTGCTCTTTATCTGAGATGACTGGTGTGGAAGTAAGCAATGGCCACACCTATTGCTGAGACCTAACAGCTTGTAATTAGCTACAATCAAAACTTTTTTATTTTCAGAATAAAAGCCTAAATGCATAACCCTAAATTTATTTTTTCTACCAAAGCAATACAGTAATGAAATGAAGAACATGGCTTAGTGCTCTCTGCAGGGTAATGTCCTCACAATTATATATTTATATATATACAAGCATTATCTTGGCAACTACCAACCCAACCTTTTCTCACACCATTGTAGATGATGGTAAAACAAATGACCTGAGCAGATTTTGTTTCTACATTGCAAATGAGATTAGATATTTAGCTATGCTATATAGAACGATATAATTCAGAAATAATTTGGATTAGTTAAGTGCCAGACTAATGAGACAAATATTATTCAGAACTTTATTTAAAATTTCTTTATATGCATGCCCAATCACCTTTATATGTGTGTCATAACTTTTGCATATCCTTCCAAATGCTTCTTATGGTAGTTTGCAGTTATCTAGCTCCCAGAAATTAGCAGATGCTCAATCAACAGTTTTGTTTTTCAAAGCAGGTATTCACAAAGTTGGGCAACAAAACAGAACCTCTTTTAAAAAGGAGAAAACCCTTTTCTACTAGATTTCACATTTTGTACATTTGTTTTAGAGAGGAATTAATGCCCTGCTGTAAGATAGTTTAAAAAATGTCATTCTTAACATTTTCCTGCTTACTGGGGGAGAGGCCATTGACACCAGGAATATTATGATGTAAAATAATTGTTTCCAGGTGTCCATCAAATAAAAAAACTAAACTTTCTTTTGCTGGGATTAGCTAGTGTATATAGGATTTATTTACTCACATAACCTGCTCTACTATGATTCAAATCTAATCTACACTAGTTTTTGATCAAAAAAAAAAAAGAAAAGAAAAAAAAAGCCCAATGGTAAAAGAGAAAATTATGTGTTTCTCCAAAAATCATATATCTGAAATTACAGGAAATTCTTATATGACTATATAAAAGCTGTTTTATTAGTCAAAATGTTTCTTCAACGAATCACACTTTCAATGTTTTAGAAATTATTTAAGTGTATGTTTAGGGGTTGGCATTGGATCGGAAGGAAAAAAAAAATCACATTTAGATCGGTGATGAGAAAAGCCAACAATTTCTGCCTGTTTCAGCAGGTTAGAAAGCAAATTGAAAAATAAATGTTGCATGCATAAGAACTGTGCACTGTTTGAAGAACTGCACAAGAAATCATAATAATTATGATGCTGTACAACTACTGGCAGTTGCAGTTTTACGGTACATTTTTGGATACTTCATCCTGTGTTTCATTAATCTTTGGAAAACACTAACTATTTTCTCAGCTGAATCCTAATTTAAAGAAATTATGCATGATTTAATTCAATTGCATTCGGTTTAGGAGACAGAAGCAGACGTACAAAAAAAAGGACATATACAAAAGATAACCGATAAATAGCTCCACAGGTGGCCCCGTCCAGGAAATACACAGCCAGACAGATGTCAACAGATCTATGGCTATGCTCCCCTTGCTCTATGAGTGGTCATTTTATACAGCAGTATTTTCTCTTGTGTTTCCTACTATTTTGCTTCAAAGTGCACAGATCTGCATTAAACCAGAGAGAAAGCTTTCATTTTTTTAAAAGTTGTTCAAATTTAGATCACAGAGAGAGCCTAAACAGGACCACAGAAGGTAAGTCAGCAGTCAAAACAGGAAGTGAACGTGAATCATTGCACCAACAGCAGCAGTAGCACCACTAGATGAGCTAGAGGGAATCCAGATTGGGAGCTTGGGTAACAATTTAATGTTGGGATGATTCTGGATTTGATAGAAAACAGATCATATGTTGTTGCAGTTAAGAGGTTGCTCTCCCCCTCATTTACTTTTCTCTTTGCTGCGGCCAAAAAAATAAAAAATAAGATGGAGGGGAAATTGTCTGCTGAACATAACTGGACGATGCTTACTTATTTTGAAATGCTGTAGCACCTGTGGGCATTTCCAGTGTTTTGGGGGTTTTAGTTTCAGTTTTTTCATGAGCTGAGAGTGTGCAGCTTCTCATTTTGTTTTTTCTTCATGTTCCTGTTTAAACTTTATGTATTCCTGAGCTTTCTGATTAAAAACAGAACTACAAAGTTACACACATTACACATACCGCTTGTGTAATGTTACTAAACATTTGCAGAATGAAAAAGAAGAAGCAGAAACAAAAGCTCAGTGCTGATGCAAAATGCAGCTCACTGTAAACCTCTGAATGTTCCAAAGAAAAAGCAGCAGGCTGTGATACAATGTTTGAAATGGTCTGTTACTGTCAACTCATATCTAAATGTGATGTTTTATTTAGCCTTGAATGTTGATTACATGAATGGGTTTTACCAAGGTTCTGGTGATAAAAAAAAAAATACTTTTAGGTGTTATTTGTCCCCTTTACTGCTGGCAAATGTGTCTTACAGTGTCCCTGTAGGGAACCCTGCTCCATTTCTTCAAGTAATAACATGGAATCTCAATTTATCTGCACATACTACATTTCAAAGCTTAAAAAAAAGCTAAATTTCAGGTCCTAATACAGAACTGTGTGATGGATAAACCTGAGGCTTTATCACTTAAAGTCTTCCAGGTGACTTTTATGATTTAAGTGTAACTCCATTTCAGTCATTCAGTCGTTATTTTGTTCAACTACTGGAGACCTTTCCATCTTTGCAACTCACTCTGGAAGTGTTCTCTTGGGTTATCTCTTCAGCTCCACGGTGGGTGGACAGCCAGAAATCAAGAGAAGACAGGAAGACCACTCTGGCCGAGTATTGCCAGACACTCCTAAGCTTGTCGCCTCACATCTCGCGCTGCAAACATCTTTCCAACTTCTTCAGGGTCCGGCCCGAGGATGAAAACCCACCTGCACCAAACACGTCAGTATATCACACAGCGACATTGATTATGCTATTATATATTTTATCTTGGAAAAACATGACAGCTGACAATTACTCCAACAGACTGAAAAGAAATGAGACTTTTGTGGAGTCTAGGGATCTCGCGAGAGGCAATGCTTCAGGTAGGTGTTGGTGTAACTGTTTTAACAGGAAATCTCTGAAAACTTTAATTATTTTTATTTTAACTTGTGTAACAATAAATAATTTATCTAAGCTGTTTTGAAAGGCTAAATCTACGTATTTTGCATGTAACCACATGACTGATTTCCTACCCATATTTTAGTGGTTACATAGTTTGATGATTTAAGCAATTTTGAAAAATGATGAAAAACCACCATGGAACTAGATGGGTTTTGGTCTCTTGAATCAGCCTTTTTTTTCCAATAGTTTGCTAAATTTTAAGGGGAATTGCTGTTTTTCACCTTGCAGAGATTTCTGGCCCTATCATCCTGGATACCTACAGAGTGATTGCTGACTTTGAAAAGACATCCAAACATGAGATCAATCTTCACACTGGAGATCTAGTAGAAATTGTGGAGAAAAATCAGAATGGTGAGAAAAGCATCAAATATTTGGACCAGCGTAACATGTAAAGTTGGAGGTCACAGGGCCTTTTGGACTGGACACTACTAACCTTAAAAAAATGAAATAAAATTAACTGTTTATAATTTTATATTTAAATATCTTAAAGGAATAGTACACCCAAAACATGATTAGCCTTCATTTTCTACTCACCCCCATGCTGAACAACACTCTGGAGTACTTTTTTGATATCTCAAATGCATCTGGAGATCTGGGAGGCTTCTTGCTGTCTGCTGACATTCCAATAATGGAGGTCTATGGTGCCCGAGGCAGAAAGGTCCATAAAAGTCCACAAAAAACGTGTCAATATTCCTCCATACTGCTCGTCCAATGTATTCCAAGTGTCCTGAG
>NW_015150741.1:502529-507976 GCF_000732505.1 Cyprinodon variegatus
AGCAACATTTTAACAACAATTAGAAAATAATAATAAATAAACATCTCTAAATCAATGTGTGGTAACACATTTTATAGTGGTTGGCAGATTTTTATATTAATTTTAAGTAAATGTTGCTTTCAAGTTAGCTTAATTGTGTAATTGAGTTTTTTGTGGTTGTTTCAGGTTGGTGGTTCTGTCAGTGTGAATCCAAACGAGGATGGGTTCCTGCCTCCTACCTGGAACCTCTTGATGGACCAGAGGAGGCAGAGGAACCTGATCCGGACTATGAAGGCAGGGGTTGCACTGTTATTTAATGACATCAGTAACTGATAGACATTAATGTGTTTGTTAACTGAAAGAGTTGTGTGTCTCTGCAGGAGACCTGCACATCACCACCCAAGCATACCAGGCAGAGCAAGAGGATGAGATTTCCCTGGAGGTGGGAGAGACTGTGGAGGTCATTCACAAACTTCTGGATGGATGGTGGGTCGTAAGGTAAATTCTGAGCATATAACATGCAGGCTTATTTGCAATCCACTCAATTTGTCTGTATCACTAGGTCTATAGACCCTTTAAAGAGATTATTTAGTAGATCTTGCAGCTTTGTGCATAGTTTTAGAACAGATCGGAGTATTTAGAGCAATAATTAAGAGGTAAGAATGGGCTTTCTCTCAGTTTTTTTCTGAAAACCTTTCAACACCTATCCAGTCTTAGTCAATTCTGTTGGTTTTCACCAGAGCAATCTGTAGTTAAAGCACTGATCTATTTAAGCAGCATGGAGGTCCATCCTCCTAAAGATATTCAAAGTCAGATGCAAATTAAATGGCCACCCCTCGTTCTTCTGTCTTTTGTTGTGCATGGGCTATGTGATAAGCCTTTAAATCATTCTTTTAAAGCTGAACCTGCAAACCCCCCTGTGCAACCTCCCTGCAAACGTCTGTTCTCCACCTCCTCCGTATAAATCCTGGCAACAATGGGTGAAACACAGTTCTGGTTGGGTGTGAAAATAGGGCTGTCTTTCAGGGTTTGGTCATGTTGCAGTTGTGTCCTGATGGTGTTTGTTGCCTCTGATGTGGGAATGCAGGTGAAGAGAGAAGTTACACCAAAGGAAACAAGAGTTTCACATAGCGCCAGTCTCAAATGCTGGACTTGTTTGTGGTTGCAATGACATACAGAGAAGTTACAAAGGCATGTTGCGCAACAATTTGGTGGCCACATGTTGGTGTTAGAGTATGAGCATAATTCCAGAAAATTTGCAGATTACAGAAACCGTCTCTAAATTCAGTTTGAGATGCAGGCAACAGAAACTGTTTCCAAACAGCATATGCTTCAAGTCGACAAGTGGACCAGATTATTTTGAGACCTCAAAGCCAGCTCCTGAGAGAAAGAATCTGACAAGTCCGTTTTCAGTCTTTATGCACTCTCAGGAGAAAAAATGTCCAGGACCAGCTTTGGGAGCAACTCCCAGAAGTGTTTCTGCAAGAGGTCATATGTTTCATTGAAATGGCAAAGCTCACACAACACTCTAAGAACAATGAAAGAAAAAAGCAGAAATTGCAGTCTCGTCTAGTGAAAATGAGGAAAACCTCTGCTACCAGCCAAGCGCACAGAGAAGATCATGGGGAAAACTCACACCAAGTCACCCAAATCCAGTGGGTAAAAAATCTCTCTAACAGAGAATTAACCCAGTTGGAACTGATTGTTCTGCTAAAGGGTCTCAATTTTGTGGTAACCCCTAAGCAACTTCCAGTGAAAGAGCTGACTACTACCACTGAATCAGCCATCAGAAATAACATCACAGCAGAGGCAGAAGTGGAAGAATTTAGGTTAGAAGTTATAGCAACCCCCTCTAGTGCAAGATTACCCACTTCCAACATGATCCAGCAGGGCAGCATGGCAGTTATAGTCTGTTATTTTATTTTTGTAGACGTTTGTTGGGTCCCCCATAGGTGTTAATGTCTATTCGTAGCATTATTAGCATTTATTTATAGTAGTCAGTTACATTGAGCACCACCGCTCATCTACTTTTGTCTGCTGGCATTTTTTTGAAGTAATGGTCTTTATTAAGAGAGATAACCTTCAACCTGAGGGTATTGTTCCAAATTATGACGCAGAGGAGAAAACACGGAGAGTTTCCGAGAAACTTCAGAGAAAGGATTTTATTTGTACCTTTCCAAAAATTATGTTTTTTACACATGCACAGTTTATAATACGTAAATGGTTCTTTTGTCATCTTCTACTTGTTTAATACTGTTTGATGAACAACCTTCAGGTGCATTACCGCCATCAACTGGTAGGAGGTGTATCTGCACAATACAGGGCTTAAGATTTATGCAAGTACCGGTATATCGTTTATTTCCACTTGATTTGGAGAATTTTTGCTTTGTAACATGTAATGGTAATTTCTAAACTTGTATTCTCACAGGTGAAACAATTGATGTTACATGTATGTAAGAGCTGACAAAGAACAAATATAGATCTTAAATGTGTTATTGGCTTTAATTTATAAAGACACCTATGGATGCCTTTATAATGACAGTTATCTTACCCCATATATTCTTATTCTTGACTTGTATGCTGGAAGTGGTAAATTAGCTCCATTTTTTATATTAGCAAACTAGTAATGAATGAAATAATGAATATTGCAGATGCTGGTGAAGATTCTCAATTATCCAGGTCACGGTGATTCCAAAAAAGTAAAAACTTGGACTTTGTTTCCAAGTTTGAAGATGTTTCACTTCCCATCAAGGGAGCTTTTTCAATTTAAAATGTCATAAATAGTGTTGAGTTTTTAATTCAAAAAGCTCCCTGGATTTTTTTTTTTCTTTTTTTGGAATATTGCAGAGGATTTTGAGGTAGAAAATGTCTGAGCTTTGCCTAATGAACTACAAATTGATAAAAATTGCACACAAAACACTTTTCATAGGATTTAAATGTACACCATAGATCACTTAGGGTCATTTTAGGTATGCAACTGGATCTTTTAAAGAATTGATTGCTACAGTAATTGAATGATTGACTTCATTGATCTCACAGTAGAGAAATGTACTGTTACATCAGTGCAAATAGTCAAAGAAGAACAATGTGCCAAAGTAAGAAAAAGGTGAATGGGATATATACAGTTTATAAAGAGGGTTCACATATAACAGCTTTTTTTATATACTACTTTTTCTTTATAGTAGGATCATTATACAGGGTTATTGCACAAGGTGTTTACATGGGTATTTATATAGATGGATATATATATATATATAGTTATTTCACTGGTGTCAAACATAGAGAAACATCACATATGGAGAAAAGGAAATATACTTTCAAACATGCCAGCAGTGATGTTTTTGTATGTTCAGAGTCTCATAAAAAATGTTTTAGTCTTCATAAATAGACATTTTAAAAGTTGTTCAAAATTTAGTGTACTTTTGTTTTCTATTTCAATTTTTAATGCCAGGAAAGGAGAAGAGACCGGTCATTACCCATCCATGTTCCTACAGAAGTCTGATAAGAAGAATGAAATAAGCAGGATAAATCTGCGAGGACAGAAACCTCCCCCACGCAGGTATGAAGATAGATTGCGTTTAAAACCTGAGCTTGGTTTATGAGGAAAGAGTTATTTTTTTATTTTTAAAGTCCATTCTTTAAAAATAAATGATTTATGCTGCAGCTCTTTCAAACAGCAAGGTGTTAGTTTATCCATAGTTCTGTTTTCAGTTTTGTGTTTTTTGTGTCACTTCTGATTAAATAAATTTCTTTTTCCAGGACTCTTCGACCATAGCGGTGCATTTTACTTCTGTTGACAAAAACTTTTCTTTATTTTCTAGAATGAATTATCATTAAATGATATTAATAAATCTACTCAAGTATTATAATTTATTCACTTGTGGTTACAGTCAGCATTCCCAACCTTCCACTGCTTCTTAAAGCACCTTCTGTCATCTCCATTCTTCCAAGGTCCACCATCAGAAATGCCAAAAGCATCCACGGCAAATCTCGGAAGAAGCTCAGCCAGGACGCCTATCGCAGGAATAGTCGACGTTACCTGCAGCAGAAAGGTGTCGCCGCTCCACAAAGGAACTCTGCAAAGACACCACTGAGGGAGAGGAAGAATGAAGGTAATGAAAACATTCTTTCATATTTACAGTGGCTTCAATCTAAAGATGAACCCATAATCTTTGTCCTCTGTTTTTTTTCAAACAGATAACATTCCTGAGGTTTCGGGATCCAGCTCAGAGAGTGAGGTGAAGAAGGAAGCTCCAGTCATCCCACCCCGACCCAGTGCTGAGCTCATCCTGGAGCGCTGTACAGACAACACCCGCAAAAAAATGAGCATTAAGATTAAGTCCCACTCTGAGACAATGTAGTTGGGAAACATTTTTAAAGGCAATCTTCCAGGGTACCTATTTCTTCACACTTAATAAACCCAATGACTGAAATGTCGTGTATCAGATTTTTTCACCCCAAAGTTATCTATTTAATTCTACACTCCATGATCTCATTCCTAAATTTAACTGGCCTGTATATATTTTTAGAATAACAGCTTAACTGGGCTTCCTCTCATCGGGACACAGAAACAAGTTAAATCTTTACAGGTTTAATCTGATCGTTATTTATCTTTGTTTGCTTTTTATTAGAAAATATATTGGCCAATAAAAATGGTACTTTGTCTTATCTGTAAGATTTTTTTAATTGCTCAATAAATGTATGAGGCAATGACATTTCTGAGTATTTTATCAAACTTCTTGTCACGGCTTGACTTCATTAATGTACTGAAAAGAATAAATCAATAAACTAAACT
Source organism: Cyprinodon variegatus (assembly GCF_000732505.1). NCBI lineage: Eukaryota > Metazoa > Chordata > Actinopteri > Cyprinodontiformes > Cyprinodontidae > Cyprinodon > Cyprinodon variegatus. The sequence continues at coordinate 507,304 of NW_015150741.1, forward strand.
ACAGGGGATAAAACTTTGACCCCGACGTGATTTGAACACGCAACCTTCTGATCTGGAGTCAGACGCGCTACCGTTGCGCCACGAGGTCTCCGATGAGAAAATAAGACCATACAAAAACATTATATAGGAAGACATGTCACTGTTTTCCTGAACTCTAAGAAATTTAGCTCAATATGAGTCATATATGCACAGAAAGCAGTGGTCAAAAAAAAAAAATTATAGACCTAAGCGACGGTTATCAGATACGGATTGCACACAATTTCGTATAAATACAGGAGTATTTATACGAAATTGTGTGCGTTCATGTACTAACTGATCCCTGGTGGTCTAGTGGTTAGGATTCGGCGCTCTCACCGCCGCGGCCCGGGTTCGATTCCCGGTCAGGGAACATCTTTTTGTCAAGTCCCGTCATTTTTGCGGTTTTTCAATATGGTCTCTGTGAGCAGAAATATTGAAAATTGCCAACAAGCTAATGGACCCTGAATCTTGGACTGTTTTTAATCCCAAAACATCCTACCGACAATCGATGTGTATCAAATGTTTCTCCGATTCCTTGTGCAAAAATAGCGCGCCCTATGATTTGCTGAAGGAACGACCAAGAAGCTAGTTAGATTTAGAAAGAACCGGATTTAAAGCGACAATGCATTCCTTCAAAATAAAGTAGATGATAGAT
>NW_015150741.1:508019-512128 GCF_000732505.1 Cyprinodon variegatus
AGATAGATAGATAGATAGATAGATAGATAGATAGATAGATAGATAGATAGATACTAAAATGTGTGTGGGTGCGTGTAAGTTCACTTTGCATGATAGAACTGCAAGGCTGGAAATGAAAAAATTCGTATGAAGAGGGGGAAACATTTTCAACCTGTGAAATTTGATCATATAAGAATGACTGGATGACTGTGACTTTTCATTGTTATTTTATAAAGTAAGCAAACTATGCATGAGAAGTAGTTTTTAATATTCCCCCCTGTCTTTAAATCCACATTAACATGAATTCAACACACTGTGGTAAACAGATAAATGGAGGGAGAAGATGTCTTTCAGTCATCAATCCACACATTCAGTGACACACAGGAGCTCTTTTAAGCTGGGCACCGTTTCATTCACAACACATGTCCCATCAACAAAGGAATCAGAATTAGAAATACATTAATAATCCCAGGGAGAAAATTACTTTCGTTACATTACTCCATCTGTAATAGAGTGACTATAGAACAAGTTTGATATAACACAATTTCATACAATATATTTAATTAGGGGGTCCCAGCTCCATCTCGCCATCAGTTTGGGGGTCCTTGGCCTGGAAAACGTTGAAGACCCCTGCCCTAAATAAAGTGGTGCCCTAAAATCAATCAAAGGTTTTTCTTACTGCACCAGTGATAATTATCTGCACAACAAGAAAATGTGATCATAACAGAGAGTCTTGACTTAAAATTAACGCTAGGTGCTTGTAGGGGAGCCCAAACCCAAAATGTATCTAATTGAAAAATATAAATTTTTCCTGAAAGGCTTGAGAACCTGTAGTTTGAAACACTCCTCTTATCTGTAAAGATAACATGGAGGTCCAAACAAACATGGCAAAGCACAGAGGTTGATTGCTTATATTCTTGGTTTCAGCTAAATAAAAACAAACAACACAAAAAACAAAATAATAATAAAAAATACTGCTAACTATTTTGTGCAGCTCCCAGAATGTGAAGGAAAATGTTATTGGAGTAAAGGATGGGTTTCAATCCAACAACCCTGATTAACCTCTTGCATGCAACGCTTTTCTTTCTGTGTGTGTTGTTTTCTATATAAGTGGGTCATGCAATCGGCCTGATTGCAGTCCTGACCTATCTCTACAGCTCCACTCGTTGCGCAACATTGTTTTATTTTGAAAAACCCCCTGAAATGGAACGGGCTCCCTGAGCGGCCGCTTGTCATTCTGTCCTGCACCAGCAGGCGGTGCGGCGGTTCAGAAAGCTAGAAGAGAAAGGCTCCGAGGCTCCTGGCCTCGCTCTGTCACATGCAACCTCTGGACGACAGAGGACCAGGACAGGACGCCTAGATAGCGGCTCGGTAGACTGAACAGGAACATGGCGGCGGAGTAACAACAGCAACCCGCGCGCACCCATGGCGTCCATAGATCAAAAGGACCGCACGACATAACGGAGCAGCATCACTTAACGGAGGTCAGTGTAAATCCCTACACCCTCTGATAAATAGATTTATGAAATACACATTTCTCTGCACCATGCATTTGATTTTTTTTTAATAATACAAAGGCTATCTTAACTATATAAATACTATATTTATGTTTTGTGGTAACGCTGTGTGATGAATGTTTACATGTATTTTTTTTTTATTCATCAAATATCATCAATGAATTAATTCTCTTCAAATGCACATTTTTGATTTGTCTGTGAGGAACAGCACAGACAAAAAATAAATAAATAAATAAAAACGTTTCGTAATGAAAAGCTGACAAGATTACTTATTTATTTTTTTGTTCTAAATGTAGCTCTCATTTATAAAAAAAAAAACAGATACGTAATTTTTATCAAAGCTGGGATGAATCATTATGAGTTTTCACAGTTGCTGTCTTCAATAAATAAATTAGAATATTCCTAAAGATGGTGAGCACCCCTATAGTTTTTAAACATTCCTCTTCATGCATTAGATTAACTGCATAAATTAACTGCATCATTAAAACTGATGGCAGCCTGGTTTAGAATTGTGCTCTTTTTGATGAAACACTCAACAAAAAAGTAAACAGGGGACCTCAGACGCATCCTCACATCAACTTAAACCCTAGAACTGAAATATTTTAGAGTTAGCATGATTGTGAATTATCTTTTGCTGCTACCAAAAAACCTGATTCCAATTATTTGTATGCAGTTGCTTAGGGGCCCCGTCACTGACACCTGGTTGGCCCCCTACACAATTGTGGACTAGGACGTCTCTTTGCAGATGTAATGGTGTGAAAAATTCCTCTTAAACCCACCTGATACTAGGTTGACTGACCGGACCTTATTTATACCCTAACACATGTCAGATTTCTTTTTTTTTTTTTTTAACAATGTCTTGTCTGGCAACGTGACAATAACAATGATAGTCTTGATGCCAAAAAGAGCCCAACAGAATTTACTTTCACAAGTGGAGCAGTAGGGCTATTGCCATAGTGTTCTGCTTGTTTCATGCATGGCAGATTTACACACGACACCAATAGCAAAGCAGACAGTGGTACTTATAATTACTATGTTAATAACTGTGTATAGTTTATTAGACGGTTGGTAAAAATACACTCATATAATATTTTTTAAACCGCAATAAAGATCTTAAAAGAATTTGAGTATTTTATTTTTTACACTACGGCTTGGAATTATGGGTAATCTAGAGCGTAGATTAAAACCATAACCGTTACATACAATGTGTTAGCGACGATGGCTATCAAACAGAGGTACTTAAGCAGATTCCAGAAAAGAAAAAGCAAAGAAGAACTGCTGGAAGAACGGAAAAAACTTCCCAAAATAAACACGTTTCTTAAAAGAACCGACGTTGCTGCTACAGTGAGTGAAGGAGATGAATGGAGAGAGCGATAATCTAGCCCAATAAGACTGATTTTACAGCAGAATATTTACAGCAGTATATCCATGTCGTTACACCATTGAGCAGGACAACACATACAACTACATTATTGATAACCAAAATATTATGTTTTATTTAATAACCTTCAACTAATAGGAATCTGAAAAGTGTTTTGCATTTCTATTCAGCCCACTTCCATACTTTTTAAAACTTCTTTATTTTTTTGGTAAGTGTCACAGCTCTACATGGGAAGACAGTTTTTTTTTTTGGTAAATAAAACAAGCTCAGTTAGTCTAAATACACCTTCAGTCTGACCACATCCTCTTAGTTAGAATGGATTGAAGTTTATGGATCTCACAACTGGAAATTCACCCGTGACATCTGCTCTTTTAAACAACAGAATTTGACCTTGGCATAGAAAGTAAATACAATGAAATTTCATGGAACCCTCCACTAGATAAAAACCAATAAAACAATCATCATCCAACATAAAACTAGGTAAAAAGAATTCTGACTTATCTGCTGCTTCTTAGATGAAAGAAGAGTCAACACTGTAAAGTTGAAGGCAATCCACTGTTTATGGTTCATATCTGTAAACGACAGATTTCCACTGGTCCTAGAAATAGTTTGTAGAGCTAAATTGTTAGGATAATTATCACTAATGATGTTTGATTTTATAACACCCTTATATCACTTATCTGCTGCATGTCAGAACTAATGTTTTCCCAAGTAGTTTAACTAATTAGGACAGTTCCTCTGTCTGTCATTCGGTCCGGGGCAAAGATTTGGGAAGGGAATGAGAGCGGCGTCCTTCAGCTAAGAACAAAGTGTAATATTTTGAAATGGCTGAAGCCAAGGATGTTTCCACATCTGCAAACGTGAAATGATGTGATGATGTGGCAGACTGGAGTTGTATAAAATGATTCTCTAACGGTGAATCATGGCCGCTTCATGAGAAGTGAGCACAGACGGTAAGTGCTGCCTTCTGTAACTCTAAGCAACTTCTCTGATCTGAGTAAGATTACAATTTCTATCAAAATCTGTTGTCATGTCTCCTGGTTATTTAATACATATTCATTATGAAGTGCTATTTAAAGAGATTGGCCAGAGTGATCTCTTTCAAGAAGAACTAGAGAGAGAGAGAAATCTTCAAGGTGTTAACGCTAGAGATTTCCTTTAAAGGAATAGTACACCCAAAACATGATTAGCCTTCATTTTCTACTCACCCCCATGCTGAACAACACTCTGGA
>NW_015150741.1:512627-514876 GCF_000732505.1 Cyprinodon variegatus
CGTGAACGCGCATGTGCGCGCTTTCAGGAAAATCAAGTGCTGTTAAGGAACAAGATGGAGCTTGGCCATTTAATATGAGTGTCACAGTTTTTTCTTCTGTTTAAGTTTTCTTTTGAGTGTTCAGTTTCACTTTCATCCACGTTTTTCTTTGTTTTCTATTTTTATTGGTTTGATTCCTTTTAGGGGTGGGTATTGGCAAAGAAGTCATGATTCGATTCGAATCACGATTCACATGCCACGATGCGATACTTGAAATGCATCGCAGTATTTTCACTGAACACTGTAAGAAAAAGATACAGCCCTTACCAGTGGCTGACTGGCTGTGTATGATCTGGATAGTGTCTTCAATTGATACAAAACTGAAAGCAACTGAATTCATACATAGCTGTATTTATTGAAATGACTTTTGGAGGTGTCGCCATGAAAACAAATTCTGGACACAAATATTACTGTCGTGGACACACGGACAAAATGATCTTAGGATTCATAAAACTTAAAATAACAAAATAAGGATAATCAGTGCCATTTACATGGCCTCAGTGGTCCTTTAAACCAATGAAATGAAAACATTCAAATATATGACATTTCCCCTTTTGCAAATGATGTGCATCATATCAATTTCGTTTTTACCTTCTTTGTTTTTAAAGCTAAAATGCATCCAAGCATCTGACTTGAAATGTGATGGAGCCCGGGGGGCGAATTTTCTCAGTCTCCTCCATATTTTGTATACGAATGACTTGTCTCAGTATCCCGCGGCCGGAAATGCTTGTGACACAAGGCAGCTGGCTTTAACACATCCGCAGCGACATCTGCTGGACTGGAAGTTGTATTCCACTTGATTTGGCTGATGTGCGCCAACCATTAATGTATTTTATTTGTTCATTTTTTTTTTTTTTATAATCGATTCTTGCCTTCAAGAATCGATGCAGTAGATCACAAAAATTAGAATCGTGATGCATCGTCATGACGATTATTTTGCACACCCTTAATTCCTATTTTGTGGTGTTTTCTAGATCTATTTGAGTTCCTGGGTGTTTCCGGGTGCCCTCTGTTTCCCTCTTGTGTTCGTCTCCTTTCCACCTAGCTCTTTTCTAGACTCCTCTCTTCACACCTGCACCCAATCACCTCATTAGTCCTGTCTTTGTTCTGTCTTCTATATATACTCTCCCTGTGCAGTTCCTCAGTGCTGGTTCCTCATCTTTTCCTGGCTCCCCAAATGAGTTTTCCCCTGAAGTTGTCTGGTTTTTGGTTCTTGTACTTTGGTTTTTGGATTTTTGCCTCAGTTATTTCATTACATCTACAAAGACTCACTTCTGCCTCCTAACCTCTGCATTTGGGTCCTCAAAACCTCGACCCAACCGTGACAAAAATAGAAATTAAAGCAATAAAATTAAAAAAACAAAGAAAAACATGGATCAAAGTGAAACTGAAAACTTCCAAGAAAACTTTTTCTCTCAAAACCCACCATTTTAAAGCGTTTACAACTAATAACTCAGAATGCGTGAAAATTCCACCGGTAAAATGTTTACCAATATAGACATGTTAGTGTTAGGTTCAGAACTCTTAAATAAAGATGAGACACAAGACACGGGTTCCGTTTTACGCTTCTGCAGAAGGGAGAGAGCACACAGGAAGCTCATTCAGAAAACTCTCTGCAGCTCTCCCTCCGCATCCCATTTATGTTAGAAAGCAAACACAACGTGGTTACACTCTCAGCCAATAGCAAAGCAGTACACATCTCATCCAACCAAAATAGCTGAAGTTTTGCTCATCTTCCTCGTGACAACAACACTTCTTGAAACTCAGTTTACAACCACAAAAGTTACACCTTCGTTTAGCTGGTCATGCAAGGCGTGCAGCTTTTATGTGCACATTATGTTCCCTTTAACTTCATTGCACCCTTTAGCACTGTATAGAGATACACAAACCTTACAGTTAGACATTATTGGAAAGCTTACATTCTCCACAATTCAACAAAATTCACAAGTTCATTTTATGGACATCGGGAGCAACAAAGCATAATTAACATAGACATAGCAGCAGTGTTGGGCAAGCTACTTGTCCAGTGTAGTGAGCTAAGCTATCAGTTACTCAACAATAAATTAAGCTTCACTACACCAAAGCTACCACCTAAAGAATTATAGCAAGCTAAGTTACACTAACGTGTTAACAGTAGCTTAACTACATCAGGAGCTACTTGTACCAAGCTAATGTCAATTCAAAATGAGTCTGATACACTGGTGAAAACA
>NW_015150741.1:516950-517321 GCF_000732505.1 Cyprinodon variegatus
TGTAGGGAACCAGTGAAAATAAAGTCTGATAACACAACCAACTTTTTTTTATCATCTTAGCCGCTCACACCTGCAGGAGTACGAGCTGTGTAGGCCCCGACGAAGCTCTCCTCCAAGGAATCTTGGAATTTGGGGAAAATATATATATATTTTCAGTTCTGGGCAGTTTCCCACGTAGTTCTAACAATTGAGAGAAAAATGCTGAGGGGCCAGCAACTTCAAACTAATAACTCAGGTTAAAGCAGGAAACTAAGCTGAACCAGGTTCAGCTTAGAAGAATGGGGGCGGCGGCAGGGGGGCATTTATTTGTTATATTCATTTTGGTCACTTTTCTGGTCACTTTAGTTTATTCTTTGTCAGTATTTAATAAC
>NW_015150741.1:518994-522494 GCF_000732505.1 Cyprinodon variegatus
ACATGATAAAGCAGCACTAAAATGCTGGTATCAGTATCGGTGAGTACAAACAAATAGGGCACCGATACCATTTTGAGCCAAAAGTTTATTCAACTATTGTCACCCATTCCAGGTAGGCAATAAAGTTTTACTGGATATACTTTGTATATCCTGCTTCACAAAGGTAGGCAGCAGCTTGACAAAGCCATGATGGCAATTATTTTACATCCAAGTAGTATGCAGTTCTTCATATATACACACATCAATTTCAAACAGAGGTACAGGTATAGTATCGGTATCGGCCGATACGGCAAAGGCAGGTATCGGGTATCAGTATCGCATGAATGCGATACTGATACAGCTCAGAAAATACAGCTTAAAAAGCAGCAGTTTCACTATTTTTTTTAATAGTTTTTTATGTTATTGTTGGTTTAAAAATTTTCAATTCAATTCAGTTTATTTATATAGCGCCAATTCACAACACAAGTCATCTCAAGACACTTTACAGTTCAACCAGATCATACATTCATTGATTCAAAGTTTTCTATCTAAGGAAAACCAGTTAATTGCATTGACTCAAATACAATCCCTCACACTAAGCATGCTTGTAGCAACAGTGGAGAGGAAAAACTCCCTTTTAAAAGGAAGAAACCTCCTGCAGAACCAGGCTCAGGGTGAGCGGCCATCTGCCAAGGCCGACTGGGGTTCAGGGAGACAGAAGCAGAGATACAAAAAGCAGCTGTAAAAGGTGGCCCAGTCCAGGAAAACACACAGCCAGGCAGACAAGCACCGAACCAACTCCCATGTCTGAGGGTGAAGAGAGCACATCCAGCCAGTCACGGTCAGAAAAACAGGACTACACTGGAAAACAGGCCAATCTCCAACATCTATAAACAAGGGTGTTGATGGCAGCAGCACAGCTGATATTTCTCTCCAGGATGGTGTCACTGCCAAACAGGAACAGACGAGGCAAAGCTACTATGAGAAAAAGTATAGAGAGCAGAACGTTAGAGAATGAACTAAAAGATTCTGCAGAATAGGAGAATAGAGAGAGAATGAAGCAGAATGATGATCTCTTGTTAAATGATAGATCAGGGGTAGGCAACGCCAGTCCTTGAGTGCCACTGTCCTTAAGTTTTGCATGCACCCCTGTTTCAATATGCATAAAACAAAAGGCAAAATTACCTCATATGCATGTTGGTGGGTTTAACAGAGACCTAGCAATTAGCCATTCATTTGTTTCAGGTATGATGAAGAAGAGATCGATCAAGTTCAATCAAGTTTATTTGTAAATCCCTTTACAATAGCCAAATGGTACCCGAAGTGCTTTCCAACAAAGCCATAAAACAATACATAACACATACAGATACAATTAAAAGTGCTGTAGTGGTGCAGCGCTGCAGGCCATTAAAAGCCTTCCAGAAGTGCACAGAAACGAGCAGACAGAAGGAGGACACCTAAGAGACAGTATTACCCTAGTTAGAATTAAATGCTAATTTAGAAAAAAATGGGTCTTAAGCTTTTTTTTTAAAAAAGGCTGTGGCCAGTAGTGGTGCGGATGTCAGGGGGTAGTTTGTTCCACAGCCTGGGAGCAGCGACGACAAAAGAACGATCGCCCCACTGTTTGAGTCTTGACCTAGGGACCTCTAACAGAAGCTGACCCAATGAGCGCCAAGCTCTGCCACAATTGTGAAACGTTAAAATCTCAGACAAGTAAGAGGGGGCCAAGCCATGAATGGTGTTAAAAACAAACAGCAGAAGTTTAAAATCAATTCTGAAACGGAGTGGAAGCCAGTGGAGTGACGACAGCTCAGGGGTAATTTGTTCACTTCTGGACGTGCTGGTTAAAAACCGGGCAGCAGCGTTCTGCACAAGAAGAGATGCATGCTAAATCTGCAGGTCAGTGGCTCCCTAGTGCCGATGTTGCCTACCACTGTTACATCATCAAAAGCTGTGTAATTCTGTTTATAAGTAATTGCATTTTATTTCAAATTGTGATTACATTGCAAATGGAACAATTTGTCAAGCGTTAGTTACCATTGCCTATATTGCTAATGTAGTTCAGAATGAATATAAAAACCTAACTCCTACTGGGATATAGCCTCTCCAGAAAGTCCACAGGAATATGACATGCTATGCCTTAAACATAGGATAAAGAGGATTCCAATCTTCTAAAACTTAAAACTTAGTTCCATAATCAGACAGGGTCAGTCTGATTAAATATTTAAATAAATAGTAGAGATCACCCCCTTCAGTAAACTATTGGGTTCTAAAAAGATAAGTTGAAACCACAGGAAGGATGGGAAAACTGTAAATGAATATTGAACAAAGATGCAAACTTAAAGATATCGAAATAAACTGTTTTAAGAAGTAAGCACTTGTCGACCTAATGTTTTAGGATGCAAAAAATGATTGGCATAGAAAGAAAGGGTATTATTTATTAAAGATGGAGGGAAAAAAAGGAATTGCTTAAAATTGTGTTCTGATAGAAAGACACTACAATCATGTAGCTGGAAGTAGAGGAGTGAAGTGGTAAATGCAATAAAGTTTGTTAATAATTGGTTGAGTTTGCCTTCACTTTTAATCATGATGGAGGGGGCTTGATCTCTTTATATTGAATCTAGTAATTCATATTTGTTGTTCTATTATTTGTTGCCCAATAATAAAGCAAAATGTTGAGTAGTGCAATTCCACCCGGTGATTTTGGCTTCTGCAAAATCTGATGGGGCAGCCTGGATTTCTCCTTATTCCAAAGACATTTCAGTATAAGGCTATATACACTCTGAGAAAAGGAGACAGAGTGTGATAAACTAAATGCACTTCTCATTGGGTTCACTAGAAAGAGTCTGCAGAGGCTTCAGTACCGTACATTTAAAACTCTGCAGCTAGGATCCTGATGAGAGTGCGGAAACATGAGCACATTACCCCCATTCTCCATTCATTACACTGGCTTCCCATCTCCACCAGGATTGAATACAAGGTTTCCCTCCTCACACATCAATGCATCTATGCACATGCCCCCCCTACCTCAAAGAACTTATCAACCCACAGAACACAACCTGCTCCCTTCGCTCCACTCATTCAAACCTCCTCCACATTCCCAGAACCAGACTTAGGACAATGGGAGTTAGGGCATTTTGTTCTGCTGCCCCACATCTGTGGAATGCCCTCCCTGCCACCTTGAGGGCCCCTCAATCCACTGAGGGTTTTAAAAGAAGGCTTAAAAGATTTTTTTTTTAAGGAAAGCTTTTGGTACGGTGGCTCTGAAGTGCAAACTGCAACTAAAAATCTAAAAGCGTAACTACATTAAGGAAATCGCAACTACATAAAGCAAAGCGCAACTACATTAAGGAAATCGCAACTACATAAAGCAAAGCGCAACTACATTAAGGAAAACACAACTACATTAACCTACCGGAAAAGGTAGGTACCATTGGGAAACATGAGACATTGCTGATTGGACTACGGCGCCGTTTGACCCTTGAACCGGAAGTTGCGTCATTTGAACAGTCCAGCTTCTT
>NW_015150741.1:522647-525888 GCF_000732505.1 Cyprinodon variegatus
ATATTCCTGGACAACGTCAGCTACAGTATGTTTGGGGCGCCGACAATATCCATGTTTTCAAAAGCCGCAGCAGGCAGAATGACTTCTGGTTCAAGGGTCAAACGGCCCCGTCGTCCAATCAGCGATGTCTCATGTTTCCCACTGGTACCTACTTTTTCCGGTAGGTTGATGTAATTGTGTTTTCCATAATGTAGTTGCGCTTTGCTTTATGTGGTTTTGTTTTTCTTAGTGTAGTTGCGCTTTGCTTTATGTAGTTTTGTTTTTCTTAATTTAGTTGCGCTTTGCTTTATGTAGTTGCGTTTTCCTTAATGTAGTTGCGCTCTTAGATTTGTAGTTGCAGTTTGCACTTCAGGGCCACTGTATTTTGTTCCCCTTTAGATGTTTTTTCATGCTTTATTTTTTTAATTTTCTCTCTTTTTACCTGTAGCACTTTGAGATGTTTGATGGAAAGTGCAGTATAAATTAAATGTATTATTATTATCATTATTAAAACAGATACAAGGAACATGGAAAAATCTTGATCTTATCAGTATTGATTTTGACAGTCACAGTCAGATAAAGGAGGGACCATGCGTCTAAAATCTTGTTTTCTTTGTGCAAGAAGCAGAAGAAATTTTTCATAATTTCTTTTTAAATTATCCACAGTCATACCTAGATATACAAAACAGATATACACTTTTAACTGCTACACCAGCAGTTAAAACTAAAGCTTGGTTTACAATTGATGCGTTTACAAATTAATTTTAGGTGTCCACTCCCCTCTGCGCTGTCTTTGTATTGTTTCCATTTCCTTGGTGCTCCTTGCAGTGTCGGTGCAGAGGGGCGTGGACGCCCAAAATTATTACCACTATGAACAGACTTTGAAAACACTCCAGGAAAGAAATTACTCTTGCTCTCGAACGGCGTGGATGGAGGACAGGGGTCTACTACCTGATGTAGAGGTGTTGTCAGAATGTTTGTGCTTAATGCTTCTTATCATTGTATATCTTTTATCAATCTGTACTACTTGTATCCATTGATATGCTTTTACCTCGTGAATCACTGATATTTGCAAAAAAAAAAAAAGACATCAGAGTATATAGCATGTAATAAAGTCAGTGATTTTTGTATGTCTCCATCTGCAGAGGTAATGAGACGAGACCTGAAGGCTGCAGTTTGTTTCTAAGCAACACCAACACAGTATGCACTGAAACCCACCATGGGCTACAAGGTAATATCTTTAATGTTTTGAAAATCTAAAATCATCACATAAGTGTTTAAAATAAAGACTGTTTTCATTCACTGAGTGTGTGAAATCTCACCTTGCACAGTTTTTTGCCTAAATGTAGATCTGGATGATTAGCATCAGCTGCCTTTGCTACAGGGGTCACACTTGTTTCTTTATTTTCGATTGGTTTTATATTTTGATCAAGTTTAACCACAGCAACAATAAAGCCCCTTTGTCTCTCTTTGGAGAAAGTATTTCAGGCTCCTTTGCCAGATTAGTTCACATTTTTGAAAAAATTAAAAACAGAGTGCGTTTATGCAGATGGAAACCGCTTTCGATAGCATTCCCATACTATGTGCTGCGGTGACATTTACTTTTACCAAAATGCATAATTTCAGATTTTATGGTAATCTATGTCCTAAAATGCCTTTGCAGAAAAGTTTGGGATTTTTATTTGTTTTGCAAAACCTGGCTTATTTTTCTGAAGGACTAATGCATAATTAAGACTTTTACGTAGTACCACCTCCATTAGGTACATTTACACTGATAAATAGATCTAGTGCCAACCAAATTAGAAAACTAGTCATAATTGTTTAGCCCTACATTTAATCCAGTGTAGACATCAAGGTTAGTGTTAGAGCTTGTTTAATGAGACAGACTTGTGCAGAGAGGAGAGACACAAAGTCGCTTTCTTTTAGCTTCCATTGTGAAGTTTTCCCTGATGGCAAAGGGCACCATGTTATCTGCTGGTGTTGATTTACTGTTTTATGGGCTCCAAAGTCAGCATCAGAAGCCAGAGGAGGCGGTACATATTTTATAATAAATTATCTGCGATGGAAAAGTTACATATACCATCTGTTATTAGTAAAACAAAAACTACCATCATGTTACTAAGGCACACAGCTAAGCGAATGCACTGGTTACTGGTCTGTGCTTTAGAGTTGAATGATGCATTTTATAAGTGACAGGCAAAATGACCAAATCGCTTCACTGCTGTAGCCATGCATTTAATATACATTTGTTCATATGTAGTTTGTTGTTGCTTCCTTATGCATGTTATGATGTAAATACAAACTACACTTTAAACAACACTTCAGAATCTAAAATACAATAAAAAGGACTGTGTGATATTTTGTAAAAACATAAGCATTTAAAACATGGTCATCCTATCACTTAAAACCTTTACTCATCAGTAAAGTGACATTTCAGCATGATACCTGTAATTTAAAAACAGCTCTCACAGAGAAAAAAAAAATCTTCCCACAATTTAGCAGGCATTTTATTTTTTTTTTACATTTTAATTTTTTAATTCAGAAATTTAAAAATAAGGCAATTTAGAGCTGATTTAAACAGTTCAATTTTTGCTTAAGGTTAGCCTACCATCCAAATTTCATACTGATCCTTAACTCAGATGCATTTTGACTGATTACCCAGAACGTGGGCTTTTCTGAAATCTTATTAAGAATCTCTGAAGTGTTGCATCTTTGTTGAGCATTGTCAAGTAGTGATAGATCTTCCTCATAAGCATCAGCTCTGAGACTTGATGGTTTATGGTGAATTAGCTGGTTTTCCACCGTTTTTCCTTTCACAGCTTCATTGTAAGTGTGGATATTTGGGATCATACTATTTTGCAAGCAGAGAGGGGGACAGATACAACAGCCACGTGGAGTTTGCTTCTGTTATCGTTGTTTTCAATGGATTTCTTTGAAATTATTTATTCTTTTTTTGTGTTAAATAACAGTGAAACGTTTAAATAAAACATTACAAAAAAAGTACAAATTAATCTTTCCTAACAGAACTAATGGATAAAATGAGGTAAGTATGGGCTTCACATAACTAAATGCAAAAGGATTAAATAACATAACATTCATATTTGCCCACTAAAGCTAAAATAGGAGGTCACAGATAATGGTAGAGTATTAAGGGTCGAAAGAGACGGTTCTTCTTTGTAAACCAGCTCCACAGGCGGCCCCGTCCAAGAAACACACAGCAAGCTCCCATAGCCCTCCCAGTCGACCAGGTACTGCCAACCGC
>NW_015150741.1:529774-532838 GCF_000732505.1 Cyprinodon variegatus
TGGCAGGGCTCAGCGACACTGTTGTCGAAAAATTGAGATTTCTCTTATTTCATATGTTAACTCATCCTATTTAGTCACTATGAAAGTTTTCACTCAGTCTCTTTCACCTGCAAGGTCACACAATTCTCTGCGGGATGGTGTTTGTAGACCAGACATAGCTTCTTCCAATAACAAACCAGATTCTTTCTCAAGTTTTATTCATAACATGTTACTGTTAACCAAAGTGTGTGTAATTTGTTTTGACTGACAACTTTCCATTGTTGTAAATAGGGGGAAAGAACGCTGCTCAGGCAGAACAGGGCAGAAGGCTGTGCCATAAGGGCTGTATGATGAACTGTTCTCTCTTTGCAAAGATATGATAAAATAAAGTGTTGATGAGTGAAATCTATCGATCTCTGTTTATTTAACTAGGGTGAATAGTTGAATACTTTTTTTTCCCCACTACAGACATGTTAGGCTGTGCTTTGTTTCAGACCACCTGCGCAAAGCAACGCCTACAGCCTCTACGGTTCCTCCCGTCTTGCTCTGCTCTGACTCTCTTGGAGCTCGAGGAGAGCATGCGCGATATTAATATTTGTTAATTCATAGGAGCAAAACATGAGGTAGGCACATTAAAAAAAAATGTGGGTCTTTGTAATAGGGATAACTAGGGTTATACAAAATTGGTTTGTTCTCTACTTGCAAAAGCTGCATCTCTTCATCCAAGCCTACGATAAGAGATTTCTTTTAAAGTTGTAAGATGCGCTTTTTGGAAGTTATTGTGACTAGATTTGATGAAACATTTAAGCTTCTCAGTGTAAACTATATATTTTGATCGAGATGACAATCTGCTTCATGGTATGTTGAAGTACTAATAGTTTGCATCCATTCATTTAATTAAAGAGTCTTAATTTTTGGAAATATATATATGTATGAATTTTGATTTTGATTTGCCAAGCATTTGTTACTCTATTTACTTTGAAAAACCAGATCTTCTTAATGTTTTTTTTCCTGATTGGTGCAATTACGGATCTGGACCTGGCTGGCTTCCAACGGAGTTGTGCAAAAAAAAAAATATATCTTAGCTCCATATTTTGACAATAGACGGAGAAGACATATGTGGTCGGTGGTGCTTGGAGTAGAGGTGGGTGTGGAACACTTCTAGTTGGTTAACATCACTGTGCAAGTGCTCTGTAGTACGTTCGTGAGGTTTAAATGTTCAAAAGAGTTTACTGATTTTGGAGTAATCACTAAGTCAGATTGAAAGATTATTGCTAGTCCTCCTCCTAGCCCAGAATTTCTGGGTATGTTAACAGTTAAATAACTAAAGGGAGTTGCTTCATTTTTACTTGCATTATTTTCTTGCTGCAGCAAAGTTTCTGTAAATCAATCAATTCAAATCAATTTGACTATCCCAAATCAAGTCATTAACTAAAATATATTTTGAAGAAATCTTATGTAAAATAAACTACATTTAATAGTTATAGCTTTTTTTCCCAAATGGAGCTATTTTGATTTCAATACATTTATCATCATTTACTCTCTTTTCTAATTAATTTGATTTTGGTCGTGGCAAGACACTATCTAAATGGAGTAATGAGTGGGTAACAGTAGAGAAGCTGCAGAGGTGTGTTAAACGGTAAAATAATTTAAGACACTACCAGTTAAATGACGACATGCGGCTAAACATGTCGTCACTGGTGAGATCAGGGAGGGGACCAGAGAAGATTATGGAGTCCCACATTGTTTTGGCAAACTTATACACTGAAGCAACACTAATTTTAGTGACCTCCGATTGACGTAACCGGGCGTCATTAACGCCAGCCTGAATAACATATTGTATTTTACCTTATCCTTAACCAGCAGTTTCAGGTATGATTTGATGTCGCTCTTTCTGGCCTAACTTTTGGCAAACATTTGACTATGTTCCCTGGTGTCTCTAATGCCACGTTTCTGACTAGAGAGCTGCCAATTGCCAATGTGGGCATCCCATTGGGAGCATCACAGAGTGGGTAAAATCAGTTGGAAACGCGAACAGGTTGATGGTGATATCCCAGTGGGCTGAGATCAACGACTTTGCTTTCTGCGTATCATTACCCAATCGCCTGGCTACTCAGGCACTGTTGAAGTACCACTACATGGACCTGTCCCTGGTTTTGGTGGCTCCAGGCTGTTAACAAGTTGGGCTACTCTAACTCTTGAACGTTTGACAGCCCAAAGCCAGGACTGTAACTCTGACACCCTCGCCTCCAAAGCTCCCAAAATACTACATTTATTACACATACCATTATCACTAAAGGAGGCAGAGGAATAACTAAACATGACACAAAGACCAGTGACTGTGACCAGTGTAACTTACAGACTCCCTAGCAGCTCCCAGATCAGCTTCTCTGATTGGTTGATGTGGCACGTCGAGCAGCAAAAGTTAAATTTTTCCAACTCGAGCAGCAGCTGAAATTGTGGCGCGGCGCGCGCCTCAGATGCTCAAACGCTCCTGAAGCGCTGCTTCAGCTGCTCAGACGCACTGCAGCTGCTGTGGGACTATTTGCTGCGCCTTGACGCGCGTCAACCATTGACTTTGCATGGAAACTAGCTGCTCCTGCTGCCTCTGCTGCTTTTGGTGTGAACGTACCATTAGAGAATGGTGTAACTATCGCGGTAAGCAAAGACTGCAGTTGCTTAGGGCCCCCCGACCTCTTAGGGGCCCTGTCACTGAGACCTGATTGGCCCCCTATGCAATTGTGGACCAGGACGTCTCTTTGCAGATGTAATGGTGCGAAAAATTCCTCTTAAACCGACCTGATATTAGGTTAACTGACCGGACCTTATTTATACCCAAACACATGGCCGATTTCAACATGATGGTGAGCCGTTTAAACATGAAAACAATAGCAAAGCAGACAGTGGTACTTTTAATTACTATGCTAATAACTGTTTATAGTTCATTAGACAGTTGGTTAAAAAATATGCTCAAATAATATGTTTCAAACCGCAATAAAGATCTTAAAAGAACATTTGAGCATTTTATTTTTTACAATACGACGTGGAATTATGGGTAATCCAGAGCGTAGATTAAAACCATAAC
>NW_015150741.1:533251-533896 GCF_000732505.1 Cyprinodon variegatus
GTGTTTTCTTTCGGAACCTGCATTGTGCAGTGAAGTAGTATCCATTTTAGTTTGAGCATTGTGTTCAAATTGATGTTTGGTGATCTGACACTTATAAATGTAAATGAACCAACTGAATCACAAAAAAAGTTTTAAAGTTAGTATCTTTTGTTTTACTGATGAGGATTTTAAATCTGTTTTTATATAATTTTTTCTTGACACTTCTTATTGGATACTAGGGCGTTTCCAGACATGCAATTCCTGTGTCCCAAGTCTATATGGAGAGATGCTGTTTAATAGCAGCCTGTTTGTATTTTTAGACAAAAGACTTCTGAACACAAAATAATTCGTCAAGGAGCCGCTCAGTCAAACAGAAGACAGGGAGTTTTTGACCAAATCTTTGTACTAAGGCCAAGAACCAATTGCGTAACTAAAGAAACAGAAAAATTCATTGGGCAAAAGGAATAGGTCAGTTCCATCTTACTTTTAAATGCTGTCCACAACCACTTTAGGATCTGCTTTGCCTATAAACTACACATTCCACTCTCAAAAAAAACACACCCCTACTCACATGCTTGTTCTGCTATATGTAGTGTTGACCCCCATTGATTTTCAGCCATTACACCCCCCCCCCCACCCACACATACACACACACACACACACACA
>NW_015150741.1:534726-546912 GCF_000732505.1 Cyprinodon variegatus
GCAATAGTGGTTGTGGAGAGCCGGAGAGGCACACACCCCCCAGAGCACTGAGTCCAGCGCCGGGAGACCCAAAGCCCCAGGCGCCCAAAGGGACCCCAAGAGCGAAGGCACCAAGGAGGGGCCAGCCCCGGAAATCAGACCCCCACCAAGGGAGGAGGAGAGACAGCCCCGAAGAAGCCCCCCAGCCACCGCCATGCCGGCGCCCCATTCCTAAGCTTTAGGTCTTTATTATGACCCCACCGTGGTCATAATTATCCTACGTTACGTAAAAAAAAACAAAAAAAACTGTAGATTGATGTATTACAAAAAAAATAACGATTTTGCAATATTCATGTTTTAACACAATAGTAAGGAATTCAGTTGTATTTACATCTAACTAAAACATCCCAACATATTAAAAAAAAAATTGTGGTTAATTGTAAAAATATACTTACATTTTAAGATTATTAGGACACACTAACATCACAAGTGAATGCACAAAACTGAACACTAGGGTCCAAAACCAGTACAAGTGAGAGAAATGGGACTGGGCCTTAATGTCTCTGTCACTGTGTAGTTTAACAATAATCATGATCAGCTGTTCCTTGTTTAGTCTCCAACCTACAGCCACCTCCCTTATTATCTTCACAACAACTGATAGATATCTATGTCCTCATTGAGGTTGAGATCCTTTCTCACCGCTTGTTTTTCATTGTGCTTGTATTTTGGTTGCAAGTTACTGTTTTTTTCCTTACCTCCTGGACAGGTATGATTCATCACACATGAAGGCATTGTTTAAATAATTGAATAGTGTTAAATTACCCTCTCAAGTAATACACTTTGGTTACAGAGCTGGGCTGACTATTTGTGGATGGAGATTGTTAAAGGTGTTAGATTTATTTTTTTTTATAACTGAAAATCTAACAAACTGATCAAACTCCACCCACACCAAAGAACCTCCCCTTAACTGCAGCACCCAAGCTGAACATTTTGATGAAACTAAATCACGTCTTGACGTCTTTATTATATTATGCAGGGAGTTTTACAGATTATATGGGCACTGCAATATAAGTAGAACAGGAATGGGAAAACAGAAAAAAAAAGGAGAAAAGATGAAAGAAAGAGGAGATAAAAGGGAGATAATGATAAAACATTTTCAGACTGCTACATCACCTGCAAAGAGATGTAAAAAGAACAGAACAACCAACGGATATAGTGTAAGAGATACAATAAAGTAACACCTAGACACTATTTAATAATTTGCTATTTTTAAGCCTCTTGTTTTAGGTCTGCATAACCACATTTTAATACTTGATGTTTACCCTGATCTATCTATCTAATCTATAATCTTTTTTTGTGAGAAGTGTTTCTTCTGCCTGAGTTTATCTTGCTATTGTTTTATGATTTGAACTATTTTCATTTTAGATTTTAAAATACCTGTATTTGCACATTTTGTTCTATTTTTGTCTTTGTGAAAGCATTTTATATACTACATCATTAGTTATCGGTATTTCAGTGATCTCTTTACCAAATACTTTTACTCAGATAAACATAAAGGTAATGTCAGTTTTTACCTTAGTACATTTTCTTGGGTACTTTACCCACCCCTGGAAATAAACTAACAGTTAAGAGATTCCTATTGTTCTTATGGACACATTTCTTTGCAAAATGATTACAAAGGTGGTTTTGATATACTTTCTTTCTGCCATGTGACATTTTCTGTTCAGATTCCTGGAGCAGCGATGGACAGGGTCAGCCTCCTGTGGCGTCTGAGGCGTCGAGCTCGCCGTGGAGCCGTTTGCATGACCTTATTCTGCATTTCCATGGCTTTACTTTATGCACTGTGTGCTGAAAACAGCGTGCCCGTCACAGACGCCATCTTTGGTGTGAGGGCACGTACCAGGGCCCAGCCTCGTACACACTCTGTCATCAAGGTTTGTTGCTCCTCCTTTATACTCCCTTATGTTAACGTTGCAGTTTTTAACTTAAAAGTACAAAACTACTTCTAATTACATACTTTTTGTTGATACACAAGTGGGTTGAAGCAGGTTTAAATTGATTTATCTCATATTAAGAAAGTTAAAAAATTATCCATTGGACTTTTTTTTCAAGTTTGAAAAGGTTTCGATTCCCATCCAGGAAGCTTTTTCAATTAAAAATATCAGAAATAGCTACTCTATAAAGCCTCGAACTTAACTTTTTCTGACATTTTTAATTAAAAAATGCTTCCTGGATGGGAAGCGAAACCTCTTCAAACCTGGAAAAAAAGTCCAGTGGATTATTTTTTTACTTTTTTGGAATGACTATGACCTGGATGACTGAGAATCTTCCCCAGCAAACCCATATTAAGGTTTGTAAACAGGTCTGTCAGAATCCCTTTGAAAAAGAAAAACATTTCTTTTAGTTACCTGTGCCACATTGAAAAGATGAATCAGGCATTTTGTATGTTTCTTAGAATTTTAAAATGATCTACAATAAAAATTAAACCTGCCACCTTAACCAAAGATGCCAAGAAAAAAAATCAAGCTTGTCCCTCATAAAATTGGAAATCATTTAATTTTTTAAGATTTATGACCACTGAAATAATGTTAACAGAAAGAAATCTAAGAATGACCAAGGTCATTTGATATACATTTTAAAGATGCCGTTATGATCCTGCTTTGTGTTCAGTCAGGTAACCTTGGATTAAATTAAAATGGAGGATGAGTAAAGGGTTCATAATTCGTGACGGGTGCGTGTTCAGCATAAAGAGCAAGCTGACAACACCCCACTACTCGAGGAAGTAGAAAACACAGCCGTTTAGAACTTTATCAAAGCCTCCTCATACAGTTCGAGAGCGACACTAATTGCTTTCCTGGAGTTTTTCCACAATATGTTGATAGTGGTGATAATTATGAACTAAATCACAGGATGTCTGTAGATGTTGAGATTTTCAAAACTTCAGCAGTATGAGCCGCTGCTCACTCGCCATATTTTCTACACGGTTACAAATTTTCTTAGGTTCTCCATGCGGACAGAATTTTTACTCCATCTTTTACAAGATGGTATTTAGGTCAAGTTTCACATCACGTGACTTGTGTGATGCAAAAATGCTTCCATTGCAGTTTTGCAAAATGTAATAATTTCAACAAAATGGAAATCCTACCCCACTGACCCAGAGTGAGAGGCCGTTTAAAGGCTCAGCAAACCTTTGCTGGTGTTTTTGATTAATTAGCTGATTAGGGTGTGACGCTATGAATTTCTAATAATAATTAACACAAGGTTCTAATTTAACAAATCACTTTTTTCAAGTTTAAGCTATAATTATCAAAATTTTTAGAAACATGGGCTTAGATGTATATTCCGTGTGTTATGATTATAAAATGAGTTTCATTTTCTGAGATGATGTGCAAAAAATATTGCACTTTCCCACAGTCCTCTATTAAATTTTTTTTTAGATGAATTTATACCACCTGTGTAAAGTTAATATGTGAAATCTATCCTCATTGCTGGGACTTCCCTCAGGTGGTGAGAGGCGGAGCGAAAACCCCAAATGTGGTCCCTCAGAAGCATCCAAATGACCCTCACCGCCCGATCCCTGTGCTGTCAAACCACACCAATGAAGACTTGGAATCTCCTCCAAAACGAACAAGCGCAAAAGAATCCTCTGGCTTTTTCGCCCGCTTGTTGCCACGGCCTTTAACACGAGTGCTGGCGGGCCTATTCAGCGGACGGCGTAAAGGGGAGCTAAGCGGCAAGTCAGGGGATGCAGAGTTCTTCGGACCTAAAGGACTATTAGGAGAAGTGTGGAATGAGGAGATGTCCAGCAGCATGCTTGGAGGCAGGCTGCAGAAGGTGGTGCAAAACTATCAGGTGAGTTAACTGCTGCTTTAACCCTCACCAGATGAACTTGATTACATATGCTTGCTTATTACATATATTGTAATTTTTGTCAGGCAATGAATAAATATGGTGTCAAGGTGTCTGGTCCTGGTGGTACCTCCAAGCGGACAAAGCTGAGTGGCCATGAGCTGCTCTGTCAGCTAAAAGAGAAGGTACAACTTTCCACTTTGACTCCAGACTTTCAGCCTTTCTCTGCAATGGCCTGGGCTTCCCTGCTGCTGCCACCACAACAGCTGTCCTCCGACCTCGGCCCGTACAAGAGCTGCGCCGTGGTGTCGTCTGCAGGGTCACTTCGCAACTCTGGACTGGGCAAAGAGATTGGTGAGAAATTTCACTGTGGTTGCAAAATTAAAATGTGTAACCTTTTCTATCAAAGATGTCAAAACTATCAAAACTACATTTTGACATCTTCTGTTTGAGTTAGTCCTTTATGTATTACAGACAAACCTAATCTTCAAAGAAAACAAGAAGTGATAAATTGTGTGAGCAAAAAAAAAAAAACCAAAACATTTAGTGCAATAAGTGGGAATGTTGCAGGGGATCTACAAAATTGCATGTGTAAAATTTAAGATATGCAAAGGTGTTTGGTTCTTCTCCAGGACTGGGATAGATCTTAAACTCTAGTCATAAAATCTAGTAAAAGATGGAAGCAATGAGAAATTTATGGTAGATTAGGTCTAAACGGCTTGATTTACCTCGCTCAGCTTCTTTTTAGGTAGGTTTAACCAAAAATATTGCAAAAAGAGGTAGACCTATTATGGAACCTGTAAAAAATATTGAGGGGGTAAACATTCTTTTGCTACAAGTCAAGAGATACGTCTCAACATATTTATGTGAGATAAGAATGTCTCTGTATCATCTGTCATAAAAATGACTAATTTGTAGCCTTCTTGCAAGAGTGTTTGAGCAACTTTCAAATGTGAACTGAGGTTGCTGTAATTGTTGCTTTGAGTTTGTATCTTTTTGTATTTTTTTTCCTTGCTGGCCACATTTACCTGCAGGTGGTTGGGTTAAATGAAGTCTCTAAATTGCCCTTAGATGGGGAGTGTGTGCGCATGGTTGTCTGTTGTTTGTGTCTTTGTTGCCCTGTGATATACTGGAGGCCTGTCCAGGGTGTACTCTATCCTAGAGATCGGCTAGAGATGGGGACCAGCCCCACTGTGACCTTGATGAATAAGCGAAAGATGTATGGTTCCATCACACTAACATTTTTTTAAATGCTGAAGCAGTTTATCCTTCTTTCGACTCTTGAAAGGCCACAAAACTTCAGCCAAATATCTGTGGATTATTCTTAAAAGCTCCATCTGTACAAGGAACAGTAGACCAAGTAGAGGTCAAGTTAGAATTATGCTAGAAACTTGATGGCAATAGTGCAACTTGCTAAATGTCATTTGAGGTTCATAGGTATGTTGGAGCCTGTAATAAAATGTTTGACCTTGTGGGCATTAGATCGTATCCTCAATAATTTTGAAAGATCTTGGCAGTTGTTTTTATATCTATATCAAATAATTATTAAAGCCACATTTTTAATTACCCTTTTAATTACCCTTTTTAATATAAACAAAGAACATTTTGAACCTAGCTAAAAACTACCTGGTAGAAAGTAAGATATGATTTAAAAGAATTTTAAAGGATAAATGCCTTAAAAATGTAAGGATTTTAATATTTGTCAAAAGGTTTTTATATTTTTTAAAGAGCAATCAATCAGATCATCAATCATGAAATGCATCTGTGAAATGTGCAGCAGCTGGGTATTTTTAAGTGGTTTAGTTAGATAAATCTAACACACTAAAAAAGCTTAGTGAGGACTATGAGTTGATTTGTGTGTGGTTCTTTATTTGGACAGAAAATAAGTGTTACATCGTTAATTCCTTATCTTTCCTTCCTCTGAAAACTGTCTGTTTGATCAACCTACAGACTCTCATGATGCTGTGATACGCTTCAACGCTGCTCCCACCAGTGGCTTCGAGAAAGATGTCGGCTCCAAAACAACCATCCGTCTCATTAACTCACAGGTGAACTTATAAATGTAGAACAGTTTATAGGCACTGGGAGTTGGAGAAAATGTGATGGTTTGTTTCTTAGTTACATTCAGTTATAGGAAATCTGTGGTTGAACTTGTGGATTTTTACTTTAAAAACTAGTCATTCAGAACTTACATGAAATCTGGTCACAATATTCTTATGACATTTAGTCTAAGCTACTAATGAAGCACATATAACCCAACCTGGTAAACCTATCATAACCTGACAACAGAACATAAACAAGGAGGTAAACTTTACTTACATTGCCATGCTGTCCCGTCTTGGGCTGCACCCTTGTTGATGGTTTAGCTTTTGACTCTCAGATTAAATGCATAACAGGCAGAAATGTCATTGCTTGTGAATTTCATAGGTACCACCCACCAACATTTTCGTCTAGTCTTTGTCTTAACAACGAATGTTTGTGCACGTCCCATGTTTTAGTAATCCGGGAGCCTTTTTTTTTTTTGTGACGGTCTCCTTATCGTCATGAAAAGGTTTTGTCAATGAATTTTTTTCATCATCTTCATTGTTGATGAAAACGGCACCGGCTGAATGGTGATAATTATTAGTGTAGATCATGTTTTTTCTTTTCTTTTTTATACAAGGTCAATGTTTTCAGAATAGCAGACTCTAATTTTTAGAGTTGTTCCTGATATACACTTGTTTATGTATTCTTTCTTAGCTTCACTACCCTTGTTCTAGGTAGCTTTCAGCTTAAAGTATCCTTTACTACAGCTCCGCATTCACCATGATTTTACAAATGATCAACACATTTAAGGAAATATAGTAAGATTTGGTATTTTTCCTATTTCTAAATTCACTCAATGGCAGTCGCTATGGTGACGTGGTTTAAGTCTACGACTGTACAGTCGGGGACTGGGCTTTGAATCCCAGTTGCATCAGGAAGGGCACACAGCGTGAACATTTTGGCAAGTCTTTTGTGGCAACCGCTGAATATGTGTCATTCATTGAATCTGCTGCTGCAAGATGGACTAAGAGCAAAGAATTGGCTCATAATGCCGCTAAAAGTGACTTTTTATTTAGATGGGTGAAATAAATGAGCAGAGAATCAAAGGGGAAAAATAACCGAATAACAGAATTGATTAAAAATGTATCCAAAAGTCAAAGATATGAGATGGTAATTTTAAGTTTTACTGCTGCATTACTTTTAACAGATTTGAATTTAATTAAAAATGTCCTCCACTCTTCATTGATAAATAATTCTCACCAGGCTCCAGTTCCCCTATCCTCTTTCACAACTGATTAATCCCTTTTTCTCAGGTAAATTCCCCAGAAGCACTTTCCTTGGACAATCATTCCACCATCTTCAGAGCTAAATTTAGCTAAAGCATCTTTTGACGAGTATTTTACCTGAGTAGAAAAAAAAATCATATTACTAATTAGATTTAAATAAGTCATCAGAGTTGTCATATCTGTTAGCAGAATGATTGACGAGCCACCAGCGAAGTGATGAGCTGATCTGCATAGAGAATTAATTTATTAGCTGGAATGGTGTAGAGAGAGAAGGTAATAATAATTATACAACAATAATAATCTACCCTACTTATTAGGAGGGAAAGATGACTATTCATAAATCACTTTAGTGTTGTCTGCTCCACTGCAATACTGAGGGGACAGACTCAGGGGTAGATGCTTGGAACATGCTTCTGTTTTGATGTCAGTTTGTTCCGGCCTTTCTCAAATCTCATTTATGGGGGCTGGGAATATCAGAGGTTCTTTTCATTACAATAGTGACTGCTAGTAATGTGAAGTGAATACATAAACTTGCAGAGGGGAGGGGGGGTTACAAGAAAACCTAAAATTTATGAGACTAGCTGTGTTAATAAAGTGCATTATTAAACCAAATACAGTTCGATCAATAATAAATTCTACATTTAAAAAATGTTTACTATTCCATCTTTTTCCTCTGCTTTTTAAATGTATAATTTTTAAATATGCAAGCAGCCACATATAAAAAAAAAAAACTCACTCTGATTACATTTTGTTAAGAAAGTCACTGTTTTAGACAAAAAACTGGATACTTGTACTTGAAAAAGATGTGAAAAAATGTGCTGGAACCCTTGCTCAGCCGCAGGGATTAGGACTTGAGGATATCGGTGTCCAGAAGACCCGTTCCCTCTGGGGAAGGCAGCTGCTGGACGGCAGCAGGTGGGTGAGTGCATCCATAAGCACTGAAGTAAAGATATTTGGAAAAGGGGTTTTGTAACAAGGCCAATATTGTCCACTAGTGTGAAATTAAACAAAGTGTACGCGAATGAACACTGACAATAGAATAGTCCAAAGTTATTCTCCTTGACACATCCTCTTTCTGATTTACTAGAACATCTGGACAGAAATATGATAGTACACTGGGATATCAGGATGCACCATTCAGTTATCCAGGATTTAGAGTCTTTGTTTGGGTATTAAGTTGATTAAAACTAAGAATTCCCACAATTTACAGACAATAAATCACCTGTTTGAATGTACATTCATACACTTGTGTTTTTATTAAAACTCTTACAAATACATAGATATACTGTGATGCCTAAATGATGCGGCTGTAATTTCAACATATTTCCTAAAGGATTAATTTTAAACTACTAAATAAATCTAATAACTTTCTCAAAATGTTTGTCTTCTGTGTTAGAAAAAAATGCAAGAGAGTGGGCTTCTTTGCAATTCTATTGAAAAACCACGCTATTAAGAGAGAGTTAAAAAATTTTCTTTACAGCTGAGGAAACGCCGCCTTCTTATGATCTTACACTACTTTGGGGGGTGGATTTAGATTGAAGTTAGATTCATAAAGTGGTTTTAAGATCACACAATTTACATTTTGTAGGCTTGCACATTTGAAAATATTTCTGTACACAAATTTGTTTATTAAAGTTTATTGTCATTCTGATGTTTAACCAGATGAAAACACATTTACCAACTCTAGAATGGGTTTTTGTGTCACAATATGGAGCGATGGTGTATAATCCAACCTTTTAGGGTCAGAGAAAAAGAGATTCATGCCAAACAGAAGTGTCGGCTTTGGCAATAGTGGCTCTTTAAAGAAATTTAGTTGGATTTGCAAACAAATGCAAAAACCTTTTTTTTAAGCTGTAAAACATTTTTAACTGTACATACACAAGGACTGAACAGAAAAGGTTTTAAAGATGGAAAAGAGGCTATTCAAATGTTTGCCCAAATCCCCCTTGCAAATAAAATCTCAACCTCAAATATGCTTTTCTTTTGGTTAAATGAAGGAAATGAGTGGCGGCTGTTACATAAACTACCTTTTAGACTTAAAGTATGCTTTAACTCATAAAAGCGGACTGGTTGCTATAGCAACCTTCATAGATGTACTCCATATCCCTGATCAAAAGTAAAAGCACAAAATGTGACATTAAAACAGCAGAAGTGATATGTAATTGGCTTATAAAACTGCAGGATTTCTTTGTTTAGATATGACATGGTACAGAGAAGGGAGCCATATAGCTGAGCATTGTCTTCATGTTGCGAGTGTTAAACTGCAAAGACGAGCTGCCCTAGTATTTTTAGATCCTGTCACATTTGCACAAAAATACCAAAGGCTCAAAGCTTTCTTCAATCAAAGTTGTGCGCTTTCATTTAGTCCATACAAAACATTCAGGTTTTGGCAAAAATGTAAATATAGTTTACAAAGGGAAGTGTTTGGCATCCTCTGTTTTTATATGCTAAAAGAATTGAAGTAAGCCTCTTTCTGATATTGTTTTCATATGCTAAAATAATTGAAGTAAGCCTCTTTCTGATATTATTTTTCTTCAAAGATTTGACAGGAGTGACAAGACATGTTTTAATCATTCTGACTGATGAAAGATTGTACATGAGCAAGGTTGTGAAAATTAGCCCCATGGAAAGAGCCTTAGGTTTTCCCAGACTGGGTTTTGTTGTAGATTTGATCGAATTTAATACGCTACATTTTTTTGTTTTATTAGGTATTTTAATTGTTTCATTATAAACACCAGGGAGGGCTTAGCCCTATAACCCATTCATACCAGCAGTTCCTGATTCATAGTAATTTTTATATTCTGATCCCATACGAGTTCACCATCTCCCCCTAGTGGTGTGGAAGACTTGCATTACATGGTGCTAGTTTCATGCACCCCTGAGCCAGAATAGGAATCTGAAAATCTGAATGGAAGGCATGTTCTTAATTGCAAATGTGAAAAGACTAAGGGCTCCGTTGAGGGGGTTAGGTGTGTCATTTTTAGTGTGAGATATAAACTGATAATTCTAGCTCAACTCTGTCTTGTAAATTGCTTGTTTGCATTTTTAGCCTTTAAGTATGTCAATAAAATGTTTGTCTTTTAGGTGATGGCGAATGAGGACTTGCGCTTCCTTTCCAGTTCTTTGTACAGCTCAGGTGTTCTGGTGGCCTGGGACCCCTCCCCCTTTTCCTCTGACCTCAGCCAGGTACCCTTTTTAGGTTTCTGGGTTTTTTTTAACCATTATTAAAAACTTTCCTGCAGTTGTAGGCCACATTATTATTATTATTATTATTATTTCCTGGCACATTTCTCCAAAAATGCTGTTAATCCCTCCTGCAGTGGTACAACCACACAGACTACCCCATATTCAGCCAGTACCAGCGATACAGAAGGCTTCACCCACAGCAGCCTTTCTACATCCTGCATCCTCGCTTTGAATGGCAGCTGTGGCAGAGGATTCAGGACAACATGGCTGAACCCATACAGAAAAACCCGCCCTCCTCTGGCTTGCTTGGTATGAGAACCACCAGCTGTCTCAAATTTCCTGTTTATATTTTGTCAACTCGGGTCCCAATGTGGTTTGACAAAAATAGGTTCCTCTTCACAAATAAAAGCATAGTGTGGGAAACAGATAATCTAATAAAAACTTAAACTAGGAGTGAACTTTGTGGGCTGGTCTTCAGGAAAAAGATTGAGATTTCTGAAATTGTGAAGTTTATTCCAGATACTGGCTTTGCTTCTGATCCGTACGAAGGTGAATCTGAAAGTGTTACTGTTTATGGGATACAATAATAAGTTGTTTTCTGTTTTTACCAAAATGTTCATAGCCTTTAAGCTATGGCAAATGACAAGCAAACTTAAGTGCATTTATTGATGCACTACAAAAGCCTGGGACAGTACGATCCAGAGTCCTTTAAACACTAGTTGCAGGCATTTACAAGACCGCTATCTAACAAAGATTTAAACCTTAACTTGTTTCTATCAGAATACCTAATTCCTTCTAAGTGACCCATAATGTAGAGCAGTGGTTTCCAACCTTTTTTTAACATGAGTATCCTTTTAGCTAGTTTACCATACCATGTGTACGCACCCTCTCAGTCAATCAATGAGGTGTTGATGATCCTCCAAAAGAAGAATTTACAAGAACTAATTGTTTGAAATGAAAATAATTTTATTTATTCCCCTTCTAGCAAATATTATTCCTGTATTTTAATATTCTCAACTTAAACAGTATTATAGGTCCCATATAAACGCATTTAAACTCAATATATCAGGAAATTAACACTGAACAGTAGTAATAATCAGATATATTATCTGTTTTACTTTGGTTTCATCATACAGTTGAGCTTGCTTGTGTTTGATGAGCTCTGATGGACTCGGTGTGGAAACAGCTGTTATCAAGCTTCTCTCCACATCCAGTCTGTTCCTCTGCTTGGTTTTGCGCCGTGTCAAAGCTAAGAAGGTTACCTCACCATGTTAAGTAGAACCAAAATGTAAAGATTCAAGCAGTGAGATATTCCTTCTCTACAATACACCAAAATTTAAAATGATAAATCCATCAGATACCTTTGTGGCACTCTACGGGAAGGTTGTTGCTATTTTCACTCACAATAAATAGTCTTTCCCACTTTACTGAAAATGCTGAGGGAAATTAGTGCAGAGCTTTTAGTGAATCTTTTAACTTTTCTCATTCGATTTGGGGATGTGTGACTCCTTCCCCTCCCTAATAGGTTGAGCTCATTAGGTGTGACAAACGCATCAGGGAGCAAAGCCAGGCATACCAGGCGTTCTCAAACACCTCAGCAAGAGGATGCCAATGTTACTACAAAAACAAGTGTTTTTCCACGTGACAGCCAGCGAACGCCAGTGTGAAGCAACAGCTGTTCACGCTTCGTGTAATTTTATGACGATTTCAAATGGTAGGCATGCACAATATTATCATACTATCAGTATTTTCAATATTAGCTTGAAAGCTAAATATTAGACATCATCTATTCCAGCGGTCCCCAACCACCGTACCGGTCCGCGGGTCATTTGATACCGGGCAACAAAGAAAAAAGTGTGTG
>NW_015150741.1:547166-559356 GCF_000732505.1 Cyprinodon variegatus
AAGCTACAGAGCAGACTGGACATCAGGAGCAGACTTCGTCTGTCATTTTCTCCGACTACGCCTAGATGGGACCGGCTTGTTGTTTTATTTTTATGCTGTTTGTATTTGATTTTATGCCAGTCGTATCATTTTACTTGT
Organism: Cyprinodon variegatus; assembly: GCF_000732505.1. NCBI lineage: Eukaryota > Metazoa > Chordata > Actinopteri > Cyprinodontiformes > Cyprinodontidae > Cyprinodon > Cyprinodon variegatus. The sequence continues at coordinate 547,305 of NW_015150741.1, forward strand.
TCGTAAAATCCCCCCACCCCCCGGCCGGTCCGTGAAAATATTGTCTGACATATAGCAGTCCGTGGTGCAAAAAAAGTTGGGGACCGCTGATCTAATCCACCAATATAATTCTCCGCAGGGCATTGTGAAAATATATATTTTTTTAAGCTTTAATATTTTTACTGCTTCTTACTCATCATTGTAAACAAACTGTTTACTTACTGCAGCAGGGCCACAATAAAGAAAGAAGCAGTGATTTTGACCATGATCAATGCAGGATTCCAGAAAATATCTACTCCACAAAGCATATCAACTCTGTCTTTACCAAATACTTGAAACTTCTGCAATTCTTTTTAATTTGGCACCTAATGTGTTTATGTAAAGGAAATGTGTCATAGATCTGTTTCAGATTAATGGTGTGTTTAGACCAGAGGAGGTGGCTGCTGTGACTGTGATGGATATACATAGAATTCCTATACAAACCGCGCAGGGAAGGGTGGTGAGGTGAGCAGCGGTGAGAGCGTTCACTGCTTCGCTCTGACCTTGTGCTAATGGATAGAGCTGAGGTGTTGCACCTAATGGAGAGAGAGGAGCAGTGATCGCTGAAGCTGAAATGAGCTGAACTGTTCTGCGAAATCGAGACACAGCAGCCAATCAGGGATTGGTTATAGATAAAGTCTTTTTCACTTAAAATTGAAAACGGAGATAAATAATAACAGGTAGAAACAATACATATTTAAGGGGCTTTTAAAATGAGCTGTTTTATTTTAGCTCTAGAAGCACTGCTTGTCATCCTGACTCTCCTCCAGCAAAGACCCCAGTCTGTAGCTGCACACTGTCAAGCATCGGTGCTTTCTTAGGGTGCAGATCAACAAGGAATTCCCACCGAATCAGACCGTCATCTAGAAGCAGCTCTGGATGAAATGAAGGTGGACTTTTTCAGAGCATTTGGGGCTTTTCGAAACAAGGGTAGACTTTCCAAGGCGATTCAAAAGTTGTTCATAAAGAATAATTTAACATGATGTTAAGTTTCACCTGTGCTTTTATTGTGAAAAGCCGACAGACAGCGATACCTTGATAGGAAATGACATGGGATTGCCAGGGGTAATGGTAGGTCCAAAGCGAAGGCTCTAGGACGCTGGTGATTTACTAAATATTAAACAATTATTCCAGCTGCTATATAAGGTAAACACGCCAACTGTTTCATTCAGTATTAGCTCAAGAATGACTTGTGACGTTATGCAATAACTCTACGCACATCAGGAATGAGCGCAGCGCAACGTCTGCTGGGATGGTGACATAATTGGCCGTTAGTAAAACTGATTCCATCTTAAAAACCAAATCGGCACAAACAACAGTTTTAACTGCACAAATTAAGCAGCACTGAAAAAGTAGGATAAATAAATTTAATTTAGTTTCATTCTGTGCTTAATGGAGGGATAGTTGACTTCTGCATGACCTTAAAAATGATATCTCTGAAACAACAGTAACACTCATTATCTTTATTTCAGTTTTTTTTTTTTTTTTTTTCCATTTTGAAAAATGATCATCTAAAATGCACAAACCTGCACTAAAGAAGCAATAACCTTTCAGCCTATTTTCGTCCATTTCACGTCAGTGGGGTGTCTGTTTTAACTACTATTTGATGATAGTGTCCAGAGTGTAAACACTGTGCATCTGAAAAGCTCAGTGGTGGATTACCTGAGGGGCTCATGGAAATCCCTGCCTCCACAGTATGCAGTGTGAACGTACCGTAAGAGGGTTAGGCAATGTGTGGTTTGTTTTTTGTTCAAGGTAAACAAATCGCAAGATACTTTTGTTTTTTTGCCCCAATAAGGAATCCAAAAAAAAATAAAATGTCCTTTCCTGTGCAGGCACAGTCCTGATGATGTCCCTGTGCGAAGTGGTGCATGTCTACGAGTTCCTGCCATCCCGCAGGAAGACGGAGCTCTGTCACTACTACCAGCGTTTCTACGACGCCGCCTGCACGCTCGGTGCTTATCACCCACTCTTGTACGAGAAAAATCTGGTCAAACGTATGAACCAGGGCTCAGATCAAGATATATACGTCCATGGACGCGTCACACTTCCTGGGTTCAGGTCCCTGAACTGTACCGCTGGAATGGTGAGGGAGCGCTGAACGGACACGATGCAAAGCTGGAACCTGAACCTGCATGATGAGTGAGGAGAGACGCATGAAGCCCTTCCATTTAATGGTTTTCTTTAAAGAATGTCATTCATTGATCAGAAATCACTATAAAAAAGACTGTAGTGAAATTTGCACATGTAATTGTGCAAGTTATGTTATAAATCTGTATCAAACAGTACATTAACACTCTATACAATCAAGATCTCAAAATTTTAAAAATACTTGATAATACTGATATTGGCTCAAGTAGCACGGATATTAAATAACTTTAAAGAGCCAAACAAAAAAGAATCGATTAACTCTAAAAACAGGTTTTGCTTTTTAAAATCATTAGACCGTGTGTCCTTGAGACCAAAATGACCCACATTGTCATAACTAAATCTATTACTACTGCATAAAAAAAGAAAAAAAAAAAAACATGAACTGTGAAGCCTTTTGTGTTTTAGTTTGCACTTCCCCCAATACTTCAAGTGTGTAAATAAAGTTTGTTTTTTTGATAAAGCAAGGTAGAACATTTTCAGAATCATAAGTGATTATTTATAGACTTTAAATGTTAAAATCAACAAGATAATCCTTGAATTGACTCCCTTCCTTTGCTGATGTTAAAACCTAATTTCCCGCAGTTTTCTGATGCCATGTTTGTTGAAAGGGTTAATACTTTACGTTGTCCTAACCATGAGACACAAACCCTGATGGAAATACAGAAATTTGGGATTTTCTTCTCCTAAACTAAATCCTACTCACCAGACTAAACTGTGAGGTGCTGTTTACACCTAGGAAAGATAAATATGTAATTCAAAACTTTCACTTTTCTTTTTTATCGACTATGTTAATAATCAGGGCGCTTCTGGTTCAGCACCTTTTGGATAATGCTCTTCCAATTTTCCTTCAAGGATTGCTTTCTGTTTTCTGATTGATTAGCGTTCTTCTGCCGTCAATTAACAGCAAAGGAATGTTCTTCACTGCCAACATCTGATTCAGTGCCATCAGTTGGTTCAATTTACAGCCTTGACTTAACTTTGAGTGTGATGTAATCGTCTTGGGATGGGACCAGCCAGCTTTTTCCTGTTTAAAAATTCTTGGATGACCAAGCTAGTATTATCAGCCCCTTATGATGGACATGCTGCCATCAGGGTGCTGCACATCTCGCCCAATACCTCGGAGTTCTGCACATGCCAATAAACCAGTAACCGTGACCAGTTGTTTGAGGTTCTTTGGATTTAAAGTAGCTAATGTTACCGTCGCTCAGTGAGTAGAGGCACAGTTGCACAGTTTGAGAGTTATGGGTTCAATTCCAACTTCCACATTGCATATTGATGTAAACTGCAAAGATCAAAGATAATGATCTGCATATTGATGTATGTAAATGGGTAGGTGTCTAGTATAAAGCGCATTGTGTGGTCATTATGACTAGAAAAGCGCTATGTAAACCTCATCCATTTATAATATCAACAAATCTAAGATTGAATTGTTTTGGAGAACTATACACAACTAATCAATATCAGCTGCAAAATCTGATGTTATCTTTCGGCTCATTGATCCCTATTCTACCATCTCATGACTGCTGGTAGAAGATCAGAAACTATTTTAGTTCAGTTTTGTTCTCAGTCCTCTGCATCATGGTAGCATTCAAAACCTATGGCAGAAACACCCAAAAATCTCAATCTACGCAAATCTCTTCTGGCATCTAAATCGTGTTTCTTTGGTTATATTTGTGTCTGAAACTGTGTCTGTTTGAGGTGGTGAGGCTGGTTAAGAAGCCAAAAAACTCCAACACTATGCATGTCAACATATATGTAAAATGTACCAATGTTCTTCTTTTGTCCTGTATCAAACTGCTTGGTGGCATTCTCAAGTATTTACACAGCAAATATCACTGCAACACACAGGAGGATACTCTCTCTATGTCTTTGCTATTCATATCTAAATAATACAAATTTCCAAAGGGTTTATGTAACTTTTTACAGAAACTGTGCTTAAAGTTGTAAGCACTGTGCAACTAAAATGTAGAGCGATGAACTCCCTGTGGTGTCCACAGTGATTTTTGGTTTGGTCTCAATGCACTGTTTGGCTTAGTGCAGCTATTAATACTGAATTGAACTACTAAAGAATCTATTGTAGCACTGGATTCTGTATTTTGTACTTTCTTTAGCTATATAAGTTTTTTGGCCATCCATTGGAAAAAAAAACATGTCAAAATTCTTTATTTACACTCAGAATTTTCCAATCTGCAAGTTTATTGTATTGTCCTTGGTAAAGAAAATAATCTTTTTGTTGAAGTTCCATTTACTCATACTCTGAACAAATTGTGCTTTCATAGGGCCTGGTGTTGTGTTTTCATAGTGAGTGGTATGATCACTTTATACACAACAGTGGTAATTGGTTTTTTTGACCAAATAACTGGTCATTTAATCGTTTCTGCATCCAAATTGTAAATCCAACATTAATGATGTTGAGTTAAATACCTGTCAAAACAAGGTTTTGGAGCCTTAAACGGGTATAATGGCTACAATTGTAAAAGTAGATTAACCGCAGTTAGAAACTGTTCCAAAAGCTTCTAACATCTCTTTTTTTTTTTTTTTTTTTTTTTGAATGTGGACAGCTTTAGTCTTCTAAAAAAAAGCTTCTGGATATTTTCAACTTGGGTGCAATTTCTGACCTTATGATCTTAGAATCTGCAATGGTTTGGAAAGAACTCCAGACTAATTTAGACAATTCTCCTTTTTGGATATCCACTGAGTTCCTTTGCACTTGACATTTGTCAAAACAACATCAGATGTTACCTTCTGTACTCCATCATGATCACCCAGTTAACAGACCCTGGGTGTGTCAAAGTAGGGCACTCTAGAAAACATTTCTTAAAATCATTATGCAGATATGAGCTTATGCTTATAAGTTAGTTCCCTGCTATTTAGAATATTTTTCAGCCAATAAACTTCTAAATGTTGATAGGTGTTCATGAAGAGTGATTATAATCATTACCTTAAAGTCAGTAATGATCTGAATTTAGAGAAGCATTGCATATGTTTTAGATAAGATAACAGCAGCTGTAAAAGGCAACAGTTTAAAATGACTCATTGCCTGGATGGTACATTTATAGCACATGAACTATAGGGGAACATCTTACACTGCCTACATTTAGGCAGTCAAAGATTTTAACTCAAAATGTTTAAAACTGTAAAACTCTGTTTCTATCTATCTCTGTTGAGATAGATTCTCAAGTATTATTTGACAAATATATTGTTTGAAAGATTGGAGATAGTGATGTTTGCAGGGGAGAGACAAAACAGTTTGAATATCTTTTTTTGTAATTAAGCATCCACAGCACTACTTTAGACTCGGTTTATTGAAATTACTACAATTTTTGATAGTAGCTTAAACGTCTATTTGTTAACCTATGCATGGCTTTTCTTTTTCAGAGTAAAGAACCAACCAGGCGTCCTTTCTCCTATTTATTATGCATATGCATGTTTGCAAATGTGTGAAACTTTTCTCTGAAGTTGCCTAGGTACAGGATAAAGGAAAAACAAATTATGTAACTGTACATCAGTTTACGCAGAATATAGTTTTTTTTCAGGTATCTGTTGGCATGGAAACAGACATTAAGAAACTGTGGAACTCTTTGGGCTTCAAACACTAAAATAAAATAACCACCACTGTGTTAAAAAAAAAAAAAAAGGAAAGGCAAGCACACAATAGTTTTAAAAAACTAAGTAGCTATTTTTTTCTGTAAATGTGAAAAAATATTAACACCTTTAAATATGTCTTTGTAGAGTAACGTCATTTAGATAAGCAGGTGAAACGGCTTCTTTAAAAACCTGCCTTCTGATGGATTCATCAGATTGTTCGACTTGTCTTGCATCATTGGCTGTGTTTCCATAAATTTGCGCGCAACTTTCATTCAACTAATATAGAAAAAAAAGACAATTTTTGCAATTGTGGTTCTATTAAATCCATCAATTTTCTGTCACGCTTAATCCCAGTTTGGGTCGCAAGGGCGCTGGTGCCTTTCTCCAGCTGTCACTATTAAATATGAAATGTAATTAAAGTTGCACAAGAATGCATTTTTTTCACAAGATGCATCATTAAAAAAAACATAAAGAAAATAGATGTGCAAACAAGTGAGATGTATTCATAATTTAGCCAAAGCACTTGTGCTCATCATCATCATCCATTAGAGTCTTCTCTGACGACTGATTATTGGTAGAGGAACAGAGCAGTTTGTCGAGGTATTATTTAGGTGTTGGAACAAGTCCCTCTTAATTGGGAGCAGCTATGGATGCAGTTTTTATGGGAAATTTTAGTTGCCAATTTCACAGAGATGCTACTCCTATAGCATACTAAATGTAAAAAAAAAAACATGTTGCCTCCAAACCTAAATATGCTGTGCAATCATCGTCCTAATACTTCCTGTAATGGTCTTTGTCTTTTAGGCCTGTAGTTGTTAATCACACCTGCATCATGGGAAACGTGTTTCCATAGCAGTTATGTGAATGAAAACCCTTTTATCCTAGCAAAAAAAAAGTATTCCCAAAAAAACATTAGGTATATTTGGGTATTGAACTGTTTTCATTAAGCTTTTTTTTTTTTTTTTTTCCACTATTACAACTTGTGTAATTTGAAGGTCACTGGAAACGCAGCTATCGATGTAAGATTTCAGGTGGTTTGCCATATTGTGAATGGGAAGTTTATCTCGGAAAGCAATAAAATTATGGCTGGACATGGGATTCTCATTTAACGTTACTTTTTTAAAAGAATTTTTGGTAACTGTTGAGTACTATTGAGAATGTGTTTAAAGCAAGCCAATTACATTTTGGTTCCATTGTAATCTAAAACAGAAGAGCCTTTTGCTTCTAAGGCACGTCATCACAGCAGATCACTTCGCTTAGAACTGTCTCGCAAATATTTTTATATATCATTAAACTAAAGCAAATAAGTGTGTGAAGAGTAAAATTACGAGAATAAATTATTTATTAATTAATGATCAAATTTGTTGCACCTCTGTTTATTTGTCCACTACTACTCATTTAGATTTTATTACCAGCCTTTGTTGCCACTGTAGCATATACAAGTTTCATAATTGACATAATCTAAATGTTATATTTTCCTCAATATTATGAAAATTATGAATGCACATCATTTATTTCTGAAATTCAAACTTGAATTGGGTAATAATGCTATCCAAATTAGACATGATCCAGTTACAAATGAACTGCAAACTATACAAGCTAATGTTAATATGCTCTTGCATTTTATCTATTTAAACTATGTAGAAAGTTTATTTTCTCCTGCAGAGGTGTGACTGTCTACTGTAATAAGGTACAAATCGTCAAAAGTGAATCTTTCAACTACCAGTATAAATACAAAGCCTCACCAGCACGCTCCACCTAGCTATGTAGCTGCCAATGCAGTTTAATTGTTGACCTGTTTTTTTGTTTTTTTCAAAAATACCAACTTCTATGTTAAGTATGAATAACAAAAATGGTATTTTTTGATGAATCAGCCTTTTTTTTATTGCTTTATTTTGTGATACTAAACACATAATTTGTCAGTTTTTCAAAACCAGAAATGTTTATTTCCTATGCAGTTGCACTTCCATCCAGAATTGGCATCTGTCAGAAGTTTTTCTTGTCTTGATTAACTGAAGCTAACAGTATGTCACTTTTTCTCACTTCGTACTTTAGGTTTCTTAGGGAGTTGGCTGGTCGGTTTAAATGTAATATTGAGGTATTATTAATTTAATGTTTATTTTTATCTGTCTTTTTCTTTCCTATAGTGTTGCAACTTTAATGGAAAATAAGCTTGCTTTGTGTTTGGCATTGAGGAAAACTTTGTCACAATCATTGTTTCACTTTCCTTTGCTGTTTCTATGGTAAAAGATCTGTAAAAAAGGAGATCCTTGCAACTTCTGATTCTGACTTTCCTTCATCTGTTACAGATGAACATCTGATGTGTAAATATAGACTACTTGTAATCTAAGTCTGTGTCCAGCTATTTATTTATTCTCAGTATATTGCAACTATATTTATGGCTCATCTTAATCGTAAAGCAAAGATTTGCATGTTTTTTCCTTACTCTTCAGGAAAGTATATTTATATTTATTTTATATTTCACCAAATCAAGGAAAACAATTCAAAAAGGGCCGCAGACATCAAGCCCATCAGTGACAGTGATAGTTTGGGTTTTTTTGGGATCCTCTTCAGTATTCATTGCCATTTTTTACTGTCCAGCAAAAAAATAGAGCAACATGTAGGCTGTTTCGTAATCACTACCTTTCAAGGGTTTAATTTTGTTTTTGCTGTACTATTTTTAAATGCATAATTGAGTTTTGGATAATTGAATAAAATCTTATATTTATCTGCTGTTTACCAATCAATCTGAAAGTTGAACAATTATAAGTACTAAAAGTTTAAAATGGATACCGGTGATCCTTTTGGCTAACTGTCTAGTAAACAGGACGTACAAATGTCAATGCATCCAGATGTAATAATCAATTGATATATGAGAGCTAGTACATGTTTTACAGGATTTATTTACTAAGCCTTATGCAAACTATTTAAGTGCTGCCTCAACTATCCTTTAGGGGTTCTGTGTCTGCTAACCGCAACACATTTACTCCACCAGAGGGCATCAGTGGTAATGTTATTGCTCTGCATCAGGACCAGATCTGCTTGCTGGATGTCATGAGATGAACCATATGAAAATTTTTCGGTGGAGGGTAAATATTGTTAGTAACTAAACTCTGAGGTCTGACTGGATGGGTTTGATTTAAAACTCAGAAACACTGTCATCTGTTTTTAAGTCTTAATAAGGGATTGACTTTCATCTCGGAAGTCTTTAACAGAAGAAGTTGGAATCTGACAATTGGTAGGATAAAACCAAATCTGATTTAAATAAAATGGATGACCATTAACAAGTCTACTTAACAAATCTTAAGAGCTCAAAAACTGCACATGTATAGCTGCACTTTGACACATAATGTCAGTTTTCCCAGGATAATTCAGGTGTGCTCTGAGGCTGCTGCTGTGAAACTGAAAGGCTATATGAATCAAATATAATGAAACTTAAGACTGGTGTTAATCTGATATGAAGCAGTTGCATGTCAGGAGTTTGCTCAGGTAGAGTACGGCTCTCTGCAGGTGAGCAGGCTGAAGAACTCAGAATCACCTTGGTCGCCTGACAATAAACTTCCCATCAGGAGATAACTGGTAAGTTCTACATTTTGTCTAACTTAATGCATAGATTTGAACTTTTTATTGATCTAAATGAAATATTTAGTAAAATGTTTTGCTGTAAAGGGATAAACTCCAAAAATCAAACGGTAATGTGGAGAACTAATTAATTTATATAACCTGAGATCTCAGCTATAGATTAAACAGGTTGTCTTCAGTAGGAAAACTTTTTATCAGATTCATATTGGTTCTCTTTCTGTAACGAAGAGATCTATGAATAACTATACTTTGACTCATATTCTAATTTTAGTCTCCTTAGAGAAACAAGCATAGCAAGGTAGAAAATGTATTTAATTGTTTGCCAATTTAATTCTTTCCCTAGACTTGACTTACGGTTTACATGAAATACCCACTGGCTGTAAAGACCAAATAAATATGACATTTTGGATGGACGCTACTCAGTTCCTTATCCATTGCTGTAAAAATGTCCATAGATGTATATTGGTTATTTATTCCCCAGGTGCACAGTCTTTATATTGTTAAAACACTTTAAAGTACAGTATTGTATTTGTTTATTTTTTAAATCTTCACTATTATTTTACTCATACAATTTTCTAAGGTCCACATTTGTGTGGCATTTTTTTCTGTCATCTTTTAGCTGCTGTAACACCAGAATTTCCCCAAAGTGGGACAATAAAGGGATTTTCTATTCTGTTCTAATATGAAGTTACATATATAAACAGGCCTCAAAGTAATTTATGTTATACTTAAAAATGTATGTTGAGGCCAGATGTAAAGCTATAAGCAATGTACTTTTTTTTTTTTTTTTTTGCTGCTTTCTCTTTCGTTTTCAAATCTTCAAATTCTCTGATGGTATGAATCACAGGTTTACATTTTTTCTTTGAATAGTTGGCACCACAACAAAGAAAAGAAAGACAGAGACGGGAATCTCAAAGGGTTTAGAAGTTATTACCTGCTAACAGGTGGTGCTTAGCAGAGAACTGGATCTGAAGTGATAGACAAAAGACTAAACACAAGAAAAAATTATCTTCAAGTGAACAATTTCTAAAACGATCTCTGATATTGCTTTGGTTCTTTGTTATCTAAAGGTATTTGTTTCTTCACAGCTCTCTTAAAGTCCCACAATGTTGTATCATTCAGGTTTGAGTTCAGTATGCTCTTCTCAAGCCATTCCACTGTACCAGTTGTGTTTGAAATAATTATTTCAATGACTTAGCCCACGTTGTAGCTGTAGCTCTAGAATGCTTTGAAAAATAGTGGAAGTTAAAATCAACTCTGTGGCCTCATTGGCAGAAATTATTTTGCCATAAACCCCCAAAGACGAGCCCCTCTGTGCTGTTCAAGACTGTGAATCACATATCAAGTTCAGATTGTGGAACAAAAAAGAGGCATGGAAGCGAACACTGTTTTTGTCACAATGAACTGATTTATAAAAATCTGGCCCAAACATCCCCATTTCTAGGTTCTACACCTCAGCTGAGTGTTTTGTTCTGTTTTTTTTTTTTCCAGATAGCCAGTGTTATACTTCCAGTAGTTGCAGGGGCTTTAATGGGGAAGAAATTCATGTTAGTAAAAGTCATGAAATTATATAAACGGTGCAGCTCAACATTAGTGATATATTTTTTGCAGCTGCATCTAAAGCATCGTTGGGCCTTACTTCCACATAGGTCAGGGCTGTGACCACTTCACATGACTGTTCAAGGGACATACTGTATGAGCAAAGACTTTAATCTTAACGTCAGAAAAAAGTTTCTTAAAGTGTCTGGCTTTAAGAATTTTGTGAAAAATGCTGATGGTTGCAATTTATCTTGTAAAATCAAATCATAGCTCTTCCACCACTGTGTTTGATGAGGTGTTTGTTTTTTTGTTTTTTTACCATAACAAGACACAACAATATGGTCTAAAAATCATTTTAACATGAAGCCATGAATTTAAACCTTTCCAAATAAGCCGTAGTTGTTTTATTTTTTCCTGTCACAAAAATAAGCCATATTGGAGTTATAGGGGCTGAACATTATGAAACCAAATTTCTGTCCATTCAGAAGTTAGAAGAGAACTCAACATGGTTATTAGAAAATGTTTCTTTAATCTAAAAAACAGGCTTTATTCTTGGGTGGTTCAAGATTTGGGTTTATGAAATTTGGTTCACAAATCTTAGTTTAGCAAAGTTAGCATAGTTCCTCTAAACATTGCCCTCTCTGATTTTAAGGGATTTGTTTTTTTGAACATCCAAAACTGTTTTGAATGTTTTCCGCATTTGAATAATCTTTCCCACCAGTGTAAAAATAACTTAGGTATAAGGAAATAAGGAAATATAAGGAAATACTTTCCTGTTTCCTTGGAAAGTATTGGGAAGCAACAGTTGTATTGTAGATGACTTTTCACTATTGCATTTTTACCAACACACATCTGTAGGATCCATATGAGATATCACCCAAACTCCAGAACTTCTGGATGCAATATTTTTTTAGGATTATCAGTAAATCATTGCTTATTATAATCTGCATCATTTAGTTTAAGGTTACATTATTTTTTATTAATAATTTCCTGAAATTCAACACTTGCAAAAGGAGAATACTAACAATGACTGCATTTGTGATTCATTGATATTGATACTTTACATCTGCTTCTGTTTCTAAATCTAACTGGTGGTTTATTTCCTTACAGGAGACAAGAGAACAATGAACTGGGGATTTTTGAAGAATGTTCTGAGAGGGGTTAACAAGCACTC
>NW_015150741.1:559446-565547 GCF_000732505.1 Cyprinodon variegatus
GGAAGAATGAACAGAGGGATTTTGTGTGTAACACAGAGCAGCCTGGTTGTGAGAATGCTTGCTTCAAATAGTCCTGCCCCATCTCTCAGATTCACCTTTGGGCTCTGCAGCTCATCATGGTATCTGCACCCTCCCTGCTGGTGGCTTGCAGAAAGCGCAGGGAGGCCAAGGACAAAGGCAGCATTGATAGGGGTCTTTATTGCACTTACATCCTTAGCCTGTTCATTACGATGGGCTTTGAAGTGGGCTTCTTGCTGGCTTTTTACTTCTTGTACAATGACTTCGGGGTGCCAATACGGCTGCAGTGCAGTCAGGAACCCTGTCCTAACACTGTGGACTGCTATATATCCAAATCTACAGAGAAGAAGGTCTTCCTCATCTTAATGGGCTGTACTTCCATTCTGTGCATAGTCCTCAACTTCTTAGAGCTCATCTGCATCATGCGGAAGTGGCTGTGGAAACATTGCACTGTAGATCAGAGGATTTTAAGGAGCAACGAGCTGCATGTTTCACCTGAAACAGATTTACATCAGCTGAGTACTTTGAAAAAACATGACCTACAGCTGATGAGGTTGAAAAACCTGTCACTCCACTTCCTCAGTGCCCGGAACAAGAGCAAGTACACTGTTCCAAAGAAGAATCTCTTTAATCCTGAAAAGTAATTAAAAGATATGTGAACATTTCTGTGTTTTAAAACATATCTTAAAACTTCATAATATTAGTTTTTTCTTTTTTCTTTTTTTTTTCTATTTCATAGATACATGGGATTTAATTAGAATATGTAACACAATATGTTATCTGCATCTTGCAGATAATATTGTTTATGTTTTAAATATTTACCGTCACAGATTTTTATTTTTATTTTTTCAGTTTGTATATATGACGTTATGTTGATCTGTATTTTCTGTAATCCCTCTTTGTGCTTTCCTGGGAACATTTTAGTTCTTTATATTTCTTCCAATAATATGTGTCACATCTTGTCTATTCTTAAATTCTTGGCTCTTGTACAGGATAACAATGTTTCAGATGAGCTTGTGGACTGTTGCTCTGATGTTAAATGCTGGTTTTCTAGCAAATACTTAAAGCTGAAACTGAAAACCAGAAACTGAAAACCAGAAAACCTGATTTTTAATTGGTCACCCCGGCTTAGGGGTGCTATGTCTGCTGACCTTAACACATTTACTCCACCAGAGGGCATCAGTGGTAATGTTATTGATCTGCATCAGGACCAGATCTGGTTGCTGGATGTCATGAGATGAACCATATGAAAATCTTTTGGTGGGGGGTAAATATTGTTAATAACTGAACTCTGAGTTCTGATTGGATGGGTTTGATTTAAAACTCAGAAACACTGTTATCTGTTTTGAAGTCTTAATAAGGGGTTGACTTTCATCTCAGAAGTCTTTAACAGAAGAAGTTGGAATCTGACAACTGGTAGGATAAAACCAAATCTGATTTAAATAAAATGGATGATCATTAACAAGTCTGATGAATACATCTTGAGAGCTCAAAAAATGCACATATATAGCTGCACTTTGACACATAATGTCACAAGTTTTCCCAAAATAATTCAAATACAGGAAGATGCAGGACAGAAACAGAGCTTAACCTCTGGCAAGAAGAAACAATGGCATTGCAAAAGGATGGGAAAGAGCAAAAGATATGAGAAGCGAAAAGAAAAATGTATCCCAACATGAAGCATACAACTAGAAGAGTAAAACTATTGGTGCTTTTGGGTATGCAGAAAAATCTTGGTATTTTGGTGTAAAAATACATATATATACGGGTAACATTCTTGGACTGATAACTGCAGCTTCTGAGACAATGGTCTAGCTGGCCAAGCACAAATCAAGTGGTAGTCTTCCCCATGTTGGTGCTTATTATAGCATAATATTTATTGGCTTTTCAGTTTTCAGTAGCAGTAAGCCATAATCATAAAAAAAAACAACTTAGTGTAAAACCCTATTAGCCACCTATGGGTTTCTTTTGCCTTTACTTTTTGGTCATACGTCATTGTTTCAGAAAATCGAACAAATTTGACATTGAAAACAACATCAGCTAAGTAAATATAAAAGCAGTTCTAGAATAATGATTTTATTCCTTATCAGAGAAAATCTATCCAACCAACACTGTAATCTGTGAAAGAAAAACTGCCCCTCTTGTTAATTCATGAATCGGTTTTGATTAAACAAGTTTTTCTTTTGTAAAATTTAACTTAATGTTTACCCTGAAACTCAGCCAGACTATAACCTGACCTGCAGATATGAAAATGGTTTAACTATTCAGGAGGCTTAACATACTCATAAAACAACACATAAAAAAAAACAAAAAAACAGTAGATTTATAATCACCAATGTGTAACGGGTTATCAAGTCACATGTAAGAGTTTTAGATGTCAGCCCAGTAGAAGTGAGAGCCCTATCCACAGCCGGAAAATTAGCATGCAGTTGTGTTGAACCCAACCAATTACCCAAAATATTGGAAAATAATTATCTGAAACTCTGAAGACCTCCCTTGGTTCAGGGAGTTCAACACTCAAGAGCAAGAAAGACAGAGCAGGGTCGGCATCAATACGATATTTCTAAGGCCAGAACCGCTGCTGTCTTTAAAGAACAAAAACAGCATATATGAAATTCATTAAAACCATCCTGGTGGTCTGAAAGACTTGGACAACACACTCTGGACTGACAACAGAAAAGTGGACCTTTTTGAAATGGGAGTTACATCGATTCTAAAAGAAACAGACAGCCAAGCATCAAGTAGGTAGTCTGATGGTTGGAGGATGCTTCACCACAACATCCTGCAGGAAAAAGTCCAGCCACCTTAAGTCCCTGCCAGGTCATCTCTAAATGATTCTAAATACCAATGTTCTAGTGTGAACTGGACAAAATTTCAGATTTAAAATCATATTTGTATGACCTGTAATTCATATGCAAAGTGACCCCCAAACTGGTTGGATTATAACATGCCTGCAAATGAAATAAAAATAAATTCCTCAGTGGTAATGTGGTTTGTGAGGTCACAAAAACTCTTGATTTCAGATGTTATTACTTAGTATGGCATGGTTATAGGGCAATGGCTTTTTCACAGAGTGGAAAGTTGGTTTGGGAAGATTTTCTTACCTAAGAATTGTCTTATACAGAAACAGCTTTCCATATTCATTCAGTTTGTCTTTATCCAAAATCAAAATGTATTTAATGATCTGTTTCATGAGATTGACAAAACAAACAAAACTGATAAAAAAAAACTGATGGGACAAAGGCCTTTTTATATCATTGCATGCCTCTTTTTTCCATAATAAAGAATGATTATTTACAGTGGGCTTACATATGACTTTGACTAGTTGAAATAACTATTCTAGTTAACGTCTTTCTGATTATACTTTAATTTATGAAAATGCACCTTTATACTCTCAGCTGAGGTTTTTTGTAGGGATAGAACTAAATTGAACAAAAACAGAACAAATAAGTCAGAAATGTACTTATTTGGCTTCGAAGTTCACCTTTGGAGCAATAAACCCTTTATTTCTACCTGTAGGTGTCTAGGCTCAAAGAGGGGTCTATCAGATAATGTATTTGCATCATATGTAGCCACACCTTAGTAGAAGAGCTGCACTACTACCACTGCCTGAGGAGGATGCATGTATTATTTACTTATCAGCAGAGTAACACGATCCCTCTGTCATCAGCTTGTCGCCACAGGCAGGTGAAGGTGGATGGACAGCACCACACAGCTCGGGCCCTGAATGAATTTTATTTGCATTATGATGTTGTCTCTGTACACACCCACTTGCAGCAGGTGGTGTGCTCTGAGGCTGCCGCTGTGAGGCATATTTCACTAAAAATGCCGTGTGCTGCAGAGAAAAGGAAACTCAAGACTGGTGTGAATCTGATATGACGCGGCTGCATGTCAGGAGTTTGCTCAGGTAGAGTACGGCTCTCTGCAGGTGAGCAGGCTGAAGAACTCAGAATCACCTTAGTCGTCTGACTAATAACTGGTAAGTTCTACATTCTGCCTAACTTAAAACATAAATTTAAACTTTTGTATGGATCCAAATGAAATATTTAGTAAGATGTTTGCTGTAAGGGGATAAACTCCAAACACATCAAATGGTAATGTGGAGAACCAATTAATTTCTATAACCTGAGATCTCAGTTATAGATTAAACAGGTTGTCTTCAGTGGGAAAACTTTTGTTTAAGGATGATATTTGTTCACTTTCTGTAATGAGGAGATGTATGAATAACTATACTTTGACTCATATTCTAATATTAGTCTCATATTAGAGAAAGTAGCATAGCAAGGTAGAAAATGTATTTCATTGTTTGCCAATTTAATTCTTTCAGTTTACCTAGACTTGGCTTATACATGAAATACCCACTGGGTTGGATGTAAATACCAAATAAATATGACATTCTGGATGGATGCTACTCAGTTTCATGAGAAGATTCAGTTTAACATCCCTGATGTTGCTATTTATACAGTATACAGTAGCTGTATATTGGTTATTTATTCTCCAGGTGCACAGTATTTATATTGTTAAAACACTTTAAAGTACAGTATTGTATTCATTTATTTTTTAACTCTTCACTATTATTTTACACTTTTCAATTTCCACATTTGAGTGGCATTTTTCTTTGTTATCTTTTTTGCTGCTGTAAGACTAGAATTTCTCCATTGTAGGAAAATAAAGAAATGTTCTATTCTTTTCTATTCTATTATAATATGAAGTTACATTTATACATACAGATGCCTCAAATTATTTATCTTATACTTAAAAATGTATGTTTAGGCCAAAAGTAAAACTATAAGCAGTATACTTTTTTTTTTTTTGCTGCTTTCTCTTTCCTTTTCAAGTCTTCAAATTCCATCTCTCACGTGTTTACATTTTTCGTTGAATAGTTGGCAGTGCAACATAGAAAAAAAAGACAGAGACAGCTATCTCTAAGGGTTTAGAAGTTATCAAATGTTGTATAATTCAGGTTTGAGTTCAGTCCGCTCTTCTCAAGCCATTCCATTGTACCAGTTGTGCACGAAGATGAGCCCCTCTGTAATGTTAAAGACTGTGAAACACATATCAAGTTGAGATTGTGGAACTAAAAGAGGCATGGAAGTGAACACTGTTTTTGTCACAATGAACTGTTTTATAAAAATCTGGTCCAAACATCCCCATTTCTAGAAAGTTCCACACCTCAGCTGAGTGTTTTGTTCTGTTTTTTTCAGATAGCCGGTGTTATACTTCCAGTAGTTGCAGTAACTTTAATGAGGAAGAAAGTCGTGTTAGTAAAAGTAAAATTAAATTATATAAATAGTGCAGCTCAACATTATTGATATATTTTTTGCAGTTGCATCTAAAGCATCTGGAATCAAAGCATAGTTGGGCCTTACTTCCACAAAGGTCCGGACTGTGACCACTTCACATGACAGTTCAAGGAACTGTCACAAAAATAAGCCATATAGGAGTTATAGGGGCTGAACATTATGAAACCAAATATCTTTCCATTCAGAAGTTAGAAGAGAATTCAACCTGGGTATTAGAAAATGTTTCTTTAATCTAAAACACGCTTTATTCTTGGGTGGTTCAAGATTTGGGTTATTGACATTTGGTTCACAAATCTTAGTTTAGCAAAGTTACCACAGTTCCTCTAAACATTGCCCTCTCTGATTTTAAGGGAGTTTCTTTTTAGGACATCAAAAACTGTTTTGAATGTTTTCCGCATTTGAATAATCTTTCCCACCAGTGTAAAAATAACTAAGGTAAAATTATAAGGAAATACTTTCCTGTTCCCTTGGAAAGTATTAGGAAGCACCTGTTGTATTGTAGATGACTTTTTACTATTGCATTTTACCAACACATATCTGTACGATCCATATGAGATATCACCCAAACTCCAGAACTTCTGGATGTGATCATTTTTAGGATTATCAGTAAATCATTGCTTATTATAATCTGCATCATTTAGCTTAAGGTTATTTTCATTAATAATTTCCTGAAATCGAACACTTGCAAAAGGAGAATACTAACAATGACTGCATTTGTGATTCATTGATATTGATACTTTAAATCTGTTTTGTGTGATTTTAAATCTAACTGGTGGTTTA
>NW_015150741.1:566253-574791 GCF_000732505.1 Cyprinodon variegatus
TGGAAACATTGCACCATGCGCTATGTAGAGCGGAGGATTTTAAGAAGCAGCGAGCTGCATGTTGCAACTGCCAACAGATTTACATCAGCTGAGCACTTTGAAAAAATACGACCTGCAGCTGATGAGGTTGAAAAACCTGTCCGTCCAGTTCCTCAGTGCCCGGAACAACAGCAAGTCCCTGGTTCCAAAGAAGAATCTTTAAATCTCTTTAATCCTTAGAAGTAATTAAAAGACATGTGGACATTTATGTATTTTAAAATTTATCTTAGAACTTTATAACATTCTTTTTTTTCCTTTTATTTCATAGAGATGGGAGTATGTAACGCAATATGTTATCTGCCTCTTACAGATAATATTGTTTATGTTTTAAATATTTACCGTCACAGACATTTGTTTTTCTTCCAGTTTGTATATATGACGTTATCTTGATCAGTATTTTCTGTAATCCCTCTGTGCTTTTCTGGGGACATTTTACAGACACTTCCAGAGTTCTCTATATTTCTTCCAATAATATGTGTAACATCTAGTCTATTCTTAAATTCTTGGCTCTTGTACAGGATAACAATATTTCAGATGAGCTTGTGGACTGTCGCACTGATGGTAAATGCTAGTTTTCTAGCAGCTTCATAAAATTGAATAAGGACCAGTTAAAAACCAGATAAACAATAACTTTAAAAACATACCGTATCACTTTTTCTAATTCAGAGCTGGATCAAAATTTTTAACCAAAAAAAGAAAACACTGAAAAGAGCTTTATAAATAAAGATTACTTAAAAAAAAAAACAATAAAATTAAGTTGGATATTTATAAAATATCACAAATGTTTTTTAGTTCAGATTACCTAAGATAATTTTTCTTTTTGACATTAGTTGTTACGTCATTTGGATCAGATAAGTAGCGCGAGACCTGGCATGTGTGGATTATTATGTTACGTTGCAATCATGGTGAAAACTGATGTCTTTACAGGTTTCAAATTAGAAAGCCAGTAATTAATGAAATACATAATTCTGTCTCCTAACATATATTTTTAACTCAACACACAAATATCAGTAACCCCTGAATTCAGTAACCCTTGAATTCATGCAGTAACTAGTAGAGCAAAAGTTTTTTTTTTTTTTTCAAATGTTCCTTTGTCAAAGAGATGAGCTACAACTATACTAGATAAAACTGTTTTAGGTGCATGAATGGATGTATTCCTCTATATTGGTAAAAAAAGATTACTTTAAGGTTTGCATTATCAGTAGGTATGACTTATGTGACGTCTCATGTCCTGCTCTTACTTACTTTAGGATCCCGTATAGTAATTGGGCCCTGCCTCCGAGAAGTTATATAGCAGTGCCCCATTTATTGACTATGGATGAAAGCACTTCAGGGCCATTTTGTCACATGATTGATACATTTGTAAGTTGATTGTAGTAATTTAAACCCTCTGCATTTCAGTTGTCTGCTTTTTAAATGTGTGCTAGGTAGGTTATGTTTATATAGAGGAGTGGGGGCCTAGTGGTTAGGGCATTACGCTTGGGTTCCAGAGGATTTGAGTGCAAGCCCCACTCCCACAGACTGCCACTCTGGGTCCCTGAGCAAGACCCTTAACCTCATACTGTTTCCCTGGAGCCACACAATGGCAGCCCACATTTCCCCAGGGGATGGCTTAAATGCAGAGAGTTAATTCCGTTACTTTGTACTTGTAACAGTGTAATGACAATAAAGTTGAATTCTATTGAAGTCTAATTCTATGTTAATTACTTGAAGGGATTATTATTTAACTCATTTTTAAAAAACTTTTCAAGTTTTATGTTTTGGTTTGAACTCTCCCTGAGGATACCTCTCTCTGTTTAAATGACAGATAAAATTTGGCATCAGTTTTTCTTTTTTCTTTTTTTTTTTTTTCTTTTAGTCTGTATTTCTTTCTTTCTTTTTTTTTTTTACAGTTTATGTTGTTGTCTTTTATTTGGGTTTGACTATCAACATTTTTTCTCTACTGTTATTTTATCGAAAAGAAAATGTTTGGATATCTAAACTTTAGAGATCCTTAGACGAAAAACAAACAAACATTAGATTTAGAAAGAATAAAGAGTTTAATTTAAAATGGGGGGAAAATAAGGCAATCCTGTCAAAGAAATTCCTCAATGACAAGACTGGCCCACAGATGACTGGAGTTTTTTTTTTTTTTTTTTTTTAAAGCAAACCCACCTTATAACTTTAAAAGAAAACTAAATAAAAGCTGCTAAAAGACCTGAGTGAGTTTGTGTCCTCTAAAGGGAGTGAGTTTTCACACAACTTTCACTGAGAACATTGTCATCAATAGAATGAGTCCAAAATGTTCACCAGGAGAACGTAGGTGATGATCTGTGCATTTTTCCAGCTTGGTGGAGCACTGTACCACAAGACATAAGAACATAGAAATGCAAGAGCTGTAGTTAAAAAACTGCCAGTTCCTGTGCTCCTGAGAATCTATGATGGATTCTCCAATAAACCGATGAGCTCTGACCACTAGGCAATCAAATATATTTCCAGATGTCGATATTCTACATGTCAGTAAAAATTACAGAAGTGAAGATAATTAGACAAATGAGTCTAAGGTTTTTTTGAATTTGGAAACAAAAATGTATTAACTTTAAGAATTGCAAATTTCCATTTTAGTCTGAAAATTGGAAAATATTAATCTAAATATATTAAATCCACAACAAATATTTTCTTCACAGTAAAATCAGAGACTGTAGTGTTTAAACCTTGAAGTAATACATAAAAGGGGGTTTCTACAGTACGGCTGCATCATACCTTTTAATTTAATGTGTATTGAAAATAAAAGTATCTTTTAAGATGAACCATAAAAAGCATGAGTTGTTCTGTAGGTTTTATTACTCTATGTGCTTCAAAGAGCTATTTGAACCATTTTAGAACATATTTGGTTAAAAGAAAATTGCACATAACAAAAACAAATATATATATATATATATATATATATAATATGGGCCACTATATAAACATGGTTGTAGAAAGAAAAAAAATAAGTGTAAAAATAAAATAAAATAAGAATTTTTAGATTTATAGTTTCTGCAGTATGTAGTAACAAAGTAGAATACACAAATACAAAAGAAAGGAGCACATTATAATAAGAGTGTATTTTTAACAGTGGGTGCTGAAACTGCAAGACTAAAAAAAGTGAAAGAGTGAAAACAAAAAAGAAAAATGTTTAAAAAAGGAAGAACACAAAAGCGAGAGGAAATTTGATTTTCAATGTGAAAAAAAAGTAAAAAAAAAAGTAGACAATAAATCTCTGTTGAAATAAAACTTCAAGCGATACACAGTAAGCATGCATTGAAATGTTGTTTTTTTGTCAGATTCTATGTAACTTTTAATTTGGAGGTGAGTTGGAAGAGTTAGATATGGGAAGTTAGGTTCAATTTATACAATAAATAAAAAAGATGGATGTATAAATATATGTGTTTCTGCTTATCTTAACAAATATTTGTAGGTTAATTCAGTTGATTAGTCACGGGTCAGTTTATACAACCACAAAACAAGTTCAATTCTTTCTTAGCTAACATAGATCCCTAAATATGCATCAGAATGCTTTTATAAACAGTCCTGACTGAGAACTTGCACAGCAGGATTCCTTATACTCTGACTGTCACCTACTGCCCAAACACTGTTAGTACAGGAAAATAGGTACAAATCGACTTGGCCAACATCACACGACTGTGGAGCCCTTTGGAGCAGAGGCGTAGCCAGAAATTTAAATAAAGGTGGCCAGGCAATAACCAATGTACACTTAGGGGTGGCCGAATGTAGATAGGCACCAAAACCTCACAGTCAATTTATACTGTTCCAACAGGAAAATAACGAGCAAAACATCCATATTTTCTAAATAAAGACAAACTATACTTTCCCACAGCATTTGCTAACAAAGAGAGGAATATATTGAAATATTTGTGCTTTCTAAATAAAAGGCATTAGCACAATCTTTCCAATAAAGATGCGCATGGCTGTTGGTTCAGAAGCATCCAAGTTAGACTCACTTCAGCTCTGTCAGATGTTTTTTAAAGTGACCATGCAATCCAACAAACTTTCTTTCCTCTTGATCAAGACGCTTTATTTTTCAAAATAAAAACAAACTTAGAATTTATTACCGCAGTATGACGTGACAGGCAGATCATATTTCTCATTTTGTTCCTTTTTATGCCACTCAAAAAAACAACAAGAATCAATAGCCGTCAAAAACGGTATGGCTGCGTGCCTGAATGCAAGAGCTCACCTGACCCCAATAGCCTACTCCAATATATTTCAGGTGCTGCAGTCACCTGTATATAATGAAGGGGTGGAGGTAAGAAACAGCGTAAATTATCCACAGCAGCAAAAATACAACTAAACAAATTCATTATTTCACAATTAAGTCAACTTATACTTCAAACCAAAATATTTCATATTCATATATATCATATCAAATCAGACAAAAATAGTAAACTAGTAATATTAAATATTCTATCATAAATCAAGCATTTGGCTCAAACAAAGGTATAGTGGATAAAATTCTTTAAGGTTTAAGTTTTGGGCAAACATCTTTTCCATTGTCATTACTTACCTACTTTTATCAGTAATTATTCTGCATAAGATTGATATTTACAAATACTGGTATCTACATAAGTTGATCATTTAATAAGTTTTTAATAAAATTTTTATTTATCTATGATTTCACTTAAGACTCCTAGATGACTTGCAGAGACACATAATTTTCTCTTTACCCTATATAATCAAAATCTAGTTCTGAAAAGAGCATTAATTCTGTATTTATCATCTTTAATTTTAGTATATTGATGTGCAGAATTAACCACAGTGTTTTTGTTGTCAAGTAATTGTTAATATATGAAAGATTAAAATGTTTTGCCACCATCTGTATAAGAGGGAAATAAATGTTAGGGGTGGCCACAGGGGTGGCCAATGATTGGCTAAGGGTGGCCATGGCCCCCCCTGACCCCCCATCTAGCTCCGCCCCTGCTTTGGAGATATCTAGTAGCCTATGTCTAGCATGATACTGTTAATGCTTTGGTCATTTTAAGAACTTAACAAACAGCGTTTTGTACAGCGTGGGTGCAGTAACTGCATGTACCCGTAGTTCTCCCGATTTCATGGGATTTTTTTTGTTAAAATATTTTTGTATAAAATACGTGGAAGAACAATATGGAGAAACGAGAGAGCTGATTTATACATAAATTAGAGACAACTACTTTTCTCCAATTCCACTGCATTAGAAAAAAGTCGTCCCTGGTTCAACAATAATCATATATTCTCTTTTTAAATTCGCTTTAAAGTTGCATACATATTTAAAAGTGTAAACATCTGTTGGGAATAACTCTCGAATTTATATTTTTCGCGAAAAGACAACAGGGGAAAGGTTATCATAAGCCACCCAAAAATGTTTGGATCCATTTAATTTCACTTGAAGGACAGCTGTTGATAACAAAAACTGAAATTTTTTTTTTTTTTTTTTTTTTTATTCAATAATTGCACACTTTACAAAAATACAAACATTCGTCTCCATTGAGAAAATATTACACTGTGCAGTATCCAACATTTCTGGTTTTTTAACAAAAAAATAAAAACAAAAATGAAAATCCTCACATTTTGCCAGGGAAAGTACAATTTACAAAAAGATATTAAATTGTTTACACACATTTACAGTTTTTGTTGTCTTTTGATTAAGAGAATACTTAATCGTGTTGACATATTGCTTGACCTCATTGTTAAAAGCAATAAATGATATTTTGGAATGTGTAAACTTACATTTATGAATGTAGAATTTTGCCAAGAGAATAATCAGATTAATAATGAAAGTTCCATTTGGTCTAGTCTTAGTACTGTTGAGGTCATAAAGTCCAAAAAGGACATCCTTCCAGAATAACTTAAAGTCTTTCTCAATTTTTTCTGCAATCAACTTACAAATGTCAGACCAGAGATTTTGGACAAAAGAGCAATGCCAAAACAAATGGGTTACTGTTTCAACACTCGTGGAACAAAAAGTGCACAGTATATCAATGTCTTTTTAAAATTTTTTGACAATATGATCATTAGACGGGTAAAACTTATGAATTATTTTAAATGATATTTTTTTTAATTTTGGGCAGCAAATACTGAAACTAGACTTTCGACGGAAGCGTAACTGACGTCTGACGTACTGGTCACGTGGTAGCGTGGAGCGAAACAAACATGGCGCCGCGAAAGTGAGGAAAAATCTACTGTGAGTGTTTTTAAACTAAAATTGCTGTACTTTGCATTTCTTTTCGGTGCTGTTTGTTCAAAATAAAAACAGTAATACGTTATTTCGGACTTTAACTTGATAGTTATCTTAATATAATCTAGAGAAAACGAACTTTAGTTGCTGATATTTATTGTCTTGTATGTTCAGTTTGTTGTCATGTCAGCCCCTGTCCTCGCGCGCTGTCAGTTACCGTTCAGTGCTTACTTTTGTTTTACAGTATAACGCTTTTAGATATTAATTTATCCGGGTTGAGGTTTCTGGGCCTCCCCTGTCAGTTGGTGCTCCAGGCTGGATGATCCCACACTTACATGAGAGGAAGAAGAGGACACTCTTCATCGTCATCATCAGGTGGAATAGAACAACTTGACAATTTGTCCAAACTAATGGCTTCTTTAACAAGGGCCCCATTAACAGGCTTTTCCACATAGTTACACAAAAATCTCAATAAATACAGGACACATATTGACACACAAAGAAGTTATAGGCCACTTCACTAATAAATAACAATTTCATATAAACACATTTTTTTAAAGGCTCAAACTTACAATAGTATGATATTTTTTATATTCATTTCTGTAAAGAAATGGACTTGTGGGAAAAGCAGGTCTTATTTTTTATTTTAAATATAATTAATGTGAAGTAGCATGCTGCCAGAAGCTGTGATTATCTTACTTGACACATTTTCAAATTTCACGTCACGTTTCGTAATTTTACAAAATGTTATGTTTAAACAGAAAACATGTGCTGACTACATAAAGTTGATTTTCCTCTCTTGACACAGTGACTCGACAGCAGAGCAGGATGGCTCTGAGGAAGGAGCTGATCCCGGACATCTCTGTTGATAACCAGCCACAAGATCAAAGCACACAGGAGGTTAGAGCCTCTGCCAACTCGGAAAGCAGGGTAGAGATGTTAAGAAGGAAAATTTCCATACTTTGAACGTCTATAAGAACTCAGCCGTAAACATTTTCACTGATTAAGCTGCAGATTTAAATCTGTGATTTGAAATAGTATCTGTTTTTTAGGATGAGCTCCCATCTTTACTTCGTTCAACATCCTCGGCACGCGAGAAACGACGAAAGGAGAGGGATAGTCAAGTCAAAGAAAAAGGTGAATAAATGAACTTTCAAGAATGCCCTGCATTAGGGCAAACTTAGGCAAACTTTATTCTCATTTTGTACACACAGAGTGCTTACTAAACAAAATTGCGATGCATACAGCTTTTTCAACAGTGAATGAACAGCTTAGCAGTGAAATAAACATTTAAATTTATAAAGTGCAGCAGTGATCAAAATGTAAACAGTGTAATAAAATGTAAACAGACTTTCTGTCTGAATATTTTGTCGTTTATTCAGTTATAATACAAAGTTCTCTCCAGGTTTTTTTTATTTTATTTTAAGCGCCAGGGGAGGGATTTTATTTTTTTAATGCTACATACTTTCTTTTTTTGTCTCTTTGCTAATTTTAATAAGGCCCACCCCTTTCTCTTCTGTTCATTTTGCCATGTCAGAAGTGGCACTTATATCTCCCCTTAACATGCAAACTACCAGATTGTTCCAGAAACTTAACTCTGATCTACCTGCAGCCCCAGCATAATTGCTAAACCAGTACGTGGTTTAGCAATTATGCGTTTTATTTTTTAAAACTAGGGCTGTAACTAATGATTATTTTGCAAATCGATTAGTCTGTCGATTATTTTTTTCAATTAATCGATTAATAATCTGGTAGCAAAATGTTCTTTAAGGAAGACTTTTTATGAAATTAAACCAGGTAAAACAAAAAATTTTCCACTTCAGCAGTTCTGGATAGAGCCTATTCAGAGATGAAAAAGTATTTTTTTTGTACCTTAAATGCAAAATGTGCACATATTATTATTTTTATTTTGGCAATATTGTTATAATTGATGCTCAAGGTGGGTCACTCTGTCAGCTAAAGGTATATTTTAGTTTCTAAAGTCCAGTTAATGATTAATCGATTACTAAATTAGTTGACAATTATTTCAATAAACCTTTTTTGACTTAATCCGATAATTTTTTCAGCCCTAGTTAAAACAAAAAAAAACTATGACCACTGGTCGGTTTATTTCAACAGACCAGCCATTTAAGAATTGTTCTGAACTTGGTCACTTCACCCCTGCTTTCAAAGCAGGCTTTCTTTGTGAGGCGGTTCAGTAGCGCATGTGTTCACCTCTATAGAAGCGTCAGGGTCAATCGATGACAGTCTGAATGCACTAGGATTCATATGTTCACAGCACTTTTCTCATGTAAGGAGATGTGTTT
>NW_015150741.1:574801-600076 GCF_000732505.1 Cyprinodon variegatus
ATTTTACCTGTGCTATGTTTGTAACTAGAACAATAAACAGATTTTACCTGTGCTATGTTTGTAACTAGCACAGTTTCTACAGCTGTTACGCTTCTAAGTCAGTTTATTGTTCTAGTTACAAACATAGCACAGGTAAAATCTCTCTAGTATCACTAACAGGCTGAAATATGAGGCTGATGCACCTGGCTTTTGACATATAATTAAATTCCATTCAAAAGTACTTTATTTATCCCCAAAATAAATAAAATGTTGCAGTAACTCATAGGTTTTTTTTATTTTTTTTCATCGAGTTGTTGCAGGTTTTCTCTTATAAAGGGGCTACTCTGAGCAGACCTGATTTCCTAAGAGGAGGTCTTACTTCACAGATGTAGGAGTCCTTGACGTTTGCATAAACAAACAACAACGCAAATGCTTCACAAACAACAAGTTTTGTTTTCTCTGGTACAGCAGCTGACAACCTGTTGGAACTATGGCAGTGTAGCAGAGGGAGAGGCGTGATTAAAATCTCCATGTATTGCCACAAATGCATTTGGCTGTTGTGTCTTCACAGTAACATTTTCTTGATGACATAATCTGTTGTTCACAAGCACTGCCAACTTACCTCCTTTGAATTTCAGTTTTCTTTAAATCTCTGTCTGCTCGTTTGTTCAGAAACCCGACAGAGAGACGCTGGAGTCCGACATATGATCCTTCAGCCACATTTTGATAAAATACTTAATGCTAACTGTTTATTAAGTTAGGAAATGCTTATCTCTATAGAACAGATGGATTTTACCAAAAATGTATTATTTGATGTATTGACTTTAGAATAGTTCATATTGGTTCTCTCCTCTCCTCTGTTTGCTCCTCAGAGATGACGGAGGAGGAGATGATGGACCTGGCCTTGCAACTAAGCAAACAGGAAGCCAGCAATACAGCACTGAGACAGCAGCGGGAGGATGAGGATGTGATGAAAGCCATTCAGGAGAGTGTGAGTTCAGGTTTAACTTTATTTCCTCATTTTTGTTCAGAATAAATTCAGCATGTCTCAGTAGATTTGAGAAAGTATGCATCGTTTTGTACGACTTCTTAATGGTGCATCTCAGATTAATGTGTTCATATTCAAATGCTGGTAGAAATCTGTTTTCTTTATTGAGATTGTTTTATCAAACTAAAATACAGACTCACTTTTCAAAAATCTTCCCTGTTCCAAGTAACAGATTTACAAAGTGTAAGATTAGACAAAAACTTTGATAGGAGGGAAAGCAATAAAAGGGTGAGAATAAACTTTAAATTCTGCTGGATGTAGCTTTAAACCCTGTGGGTTTGTTCTCTCTTAGATGGTCAGCCAGAAACAACCTTCTCTGAAGTCTCCAAATAAATCGCTGCTTGGTGCCGCCTCCACAAGTTTAGGCTCTCGCCGAAAACTCTCATACACCAATGGAGAGAAGCTGCCACAAGAGGGCGACATGAACTCAGGCAAGTCTTTTGGAACTCTTTCTGCTGGAGTTAGACTTCCTGTGTGACGAAAGTTTTTATCAATCTAAAAAAAAACCAGCACATTTATATCAAATTCAGACTTCTGAGTTCTCGATATTGTGTTTTTTTTCCATAGGAGATGAAACTATTACCAGTAGTAAAAAGCAGAAAAGAAGTACAGACAGTTCTCTGCTTGAGATGCCAGATTTGTCTCAGACTCAGAACCTTTCCTGCCAGAATTCGCTCTGCAGCCCTGAATCGTTCTCACTCAATCTGGACTCTCCACAGGTGGGTCACAGTTTTGTTGTGTCTATTTAACTGTATCTGATGATTTATTTGGTCTCTTCTTTTTTTGAACCAGAGCTCAGACTCAACTCATATAGATGACTCCCAGCTCCAGATGTCTCCAGTCTTTCCACTGACCGGCTGCAAAGCCGAGGTCCACATCAAGCGGTTAAACCGGGATCTAGTAGAAACATGTAAAACCTCTGGGTTTGTCATGTTTTCTGAGGACAGTATTCCTTCGACTCAAAATTCTGCTCAGCCCAAAAGCCCAGTATTTCCACAGAGTAACAGAGTATCTAGTCCCAAAAGTCCTGTGTTCTTAGAAGATGAAGAGGGACATGGAGGAGAGTTAGAGCAGAGCCCCAAGTTTGTTAAAAGTCAAATTTATGGCAGGACTGCAGAGCATGAGACGTCTCCTAATGCCTCTGAACCCCCTGCGTGTGAAAACGAGGAGATTGGCTTCTCCTCTCAGGAGAGTTTTATCCCCACTTTAAGGTCTTGCCCTCCCCAGAGCCCTGTTTTCCCTAAAACTCCCTCGGATATGTTAGCAATCAATTCGGACACTGATCAAGAACCTGCTGAACGGGGAGATGAATGCTCAGTGAGCCCAGTGTTTGGATCGACGGAAGCACAGAAGACTGACCTGCAGGAAAAACCAGGAGAGGTTCGAGGTTCTGAACATGATCAGAATATCCCCGATTGCAGGAAGGTGAGTTGTTTTTAAACTGAATTTTAGGTTAAGGAAAACAGCTGTCATGAAACTGGGGGGGTTGAAATCCTTCCTAATCTGAATTCTCCACCCCCAATTAAAGGTTGCTCTTGCAGTCTGCTGGTGGGGCAGAGTGCATGTGTTCACCTGTCCGCAAGTGCACTTAGGGCTAGTATGAGTCGACAACAGAGTCTGACTGTCACAGGGTGGGCGAGTAGTCCAGGTTTTAATAGTGCTGACTTGAGTTCCTCAAACAGACAGGTTTCTCAGCTGCAGTATATGAGCAAATAATGAGGTAAAAATGTTTTAAAACACATTTACTTCCTTAAATATGTTTTAATTCTCCAATTAAAGAGGACTCTTCTTCAACTAAGGGTAAGAGTGTGGAGTTCTCTTGGCGTGCTCTCCGTGCTGGAATCCATTTTAGATGCGTTTTGCCCTGGAACGAGGCTCAGTAAAGATCATGTCTCTTATTGGGGGAGAATCTTACTTCCTCACTTTGCTGTTTGTCAGTGGACCAATTCCCATCTAACATTTGATTACTTTCAAACTCTCAAACAAACTAAGCAAATCAATGAAAAACACAATGTGATGTGAATGTAACGGGTAATGAAAAGCATTAGAATTTGTAGTGCAGTTGAAAGTACAGGTACTTAATGTAAATTGTAGTGGACTAAAAGATAGAAAGTTTCCATGGTTAAATTCAATTCAAAGTTCAGACATCCATGAGACTATAATTTTAAATTACATTTATTTTTTTGTGTTAATGCTTTCTCAGCATATTTCTTTACGTAGTGAATTAATATTTTCAATTGAAAAATTAATTTAGTGTTCAATTTATTTTCTTGAGCATTATATCTACAAAGTTTTGTTCTTATTCTGAGGTAATGAGGTTGGTGCATTCATCTTGGCTTGTTAAAATTTGGATTGCTTTGTTTTAATTCATAACACTTCAGCCTAAATATGTTGCTGTTTTTTTTATCAAAAGGACAGAAAGTCTAATGGTGTTCAAACTGCTGAGTGCAACAGGCCTTTATCTAAGTCAGGTATAGTGAAGCATGGCATATTTTATTTTTATCAATACGTTATGATTTGATCAGAGATTGATTTACATTTCCACGATTCTCAAATGTTAGAAGTGAATGGAAAATCCAACGGCTGTAATTCTGCTGAGAAAGAGGTGACGAGCGATATGACATTGGTCTGGTCAGAAGAGGATGACGATGATGAAACGGTACAAAAATATAACATTTTTGCAATCTTTATATTTCGTTTTATTCCAATAAAATTGATGGACATAGACTTTCTTTTTTGCTGCTGTCTTCTGTTTGTGCTGCTGCAGCCAGTTGTCTCTCCTAGCCCCGTGTTCGCTGAGCAGGAGAAAGGTGTTCCAAGAGTGAGCCAGCCTGGATCCTCCGTGAATGACGTGTCAGAGGCTGGGCAAAAGTGCAGGTGCATTGATCCTATATCACAAACCACAGGTTACATCTAACAATGTTCTGTAACAACAAAGATTTTTTTTTTTCTTCTACGTAACGGTCTTCAATTAGAGAATCTCTAACATGTGAAGTTTAGATCATGTTGTGTGGAATATAAGAAAGACAGTTCAAACGTAATCGAGGACAAACATCTTAAAAACAAACCTGTTTCCTTCAAAACTCTTCACCCTTTAAGAAAAAAACAGCTCTAAATTTAAAATCTCAAAGATGCTTTCCAAATTTAGCTTTTTTAATTAGGATTTTACTTTTTATCTCCAAAATTTTGTAAAAATAATTTACTGCAAATATGAAATTCCGATAAAAAATAATGTTCTTGAGATATTTTATTTTTATTGTACATAATCAATGTTGTTAAAGGGTTAAATGATATTCTGCTTAAAGCCTGGTTTATACTCGATGCATGGGTGTGTGTGTCAACAGTAAAGCAATGCTCCATCCCCCATCATGACACATGGCTGCATGCTGCTGAATTTTTCTAACCCTGCTTGGAATGAAACTTTTCTTACACTAATATATTATTACTTTAACAATAGAAGGAATAGAGCAACAGAAAAGAAAAACAACTACCAGAGAAATATAAGAGAAGAGTTGGGAGTGTTGGCCTAGTGGTGGGAGCAGTGCGATTGTGTCTGAGAAGGTTGCAAGTAACCAGTTAGAATCCCCACAGCCTCCACTCTGGGTTTCTAAACATGACCTCTAACCTCATGACTGCTCCCCGGGCGCCACAAAATGGCAGCCCACTGCTCCCCAAGGGGATGGGTTAAATGCAGAGAGTGAATTTCTCTATTGGGAGACCATAAGGGGATCTACGTTTACATTACATGTAATGTGTGTACATTTACTAGCATATGTGTACATAATGAATACAATGTGTGCAAAGATTTTTTATTTTTCTCTTACTACTTTTCCACTGCCTATGTGATGTGTTTTTAGAGAATATTGTAACAGCATCAGCATTATTTATGAGCCCCGCTGTGCTTTTTCAGGCTCTAAGCCTTAAAGATTCAGCTAACTATCCCATCATGAATCTTCTGGGAATTTCTCCTCATTCTAGCCACCTCTTCAGGATTATTTTGCCTTAGATATCCCCGACTGGCCCTTTGAGGTCAAAATAAAATCTAAAATTATACATGGGGAACTTTTAAATCCTTGTTCAAATTGTAATATGTTTACTGTCAGAGGCGCTCCTGCACCTTTTCTGTTTTAGTAGCTCATTCTGCATGTTAATAAGGTATATTTAGTCTCTAGAATAGAGCCTGTGTTCAATAGATGCTCACTCTTTACACATATACATGTCTGAGATGCTAAACAAATAGAGGAACTTCCAGAATTAATCTTTTGTTTACTCTTATAGTTCACGTTAGATGACACATTTGTTCTTTTGTGATGTTCTACATTTACTTGGAAACAAGCAGCTTCATTTAAATTGTAATTTGAATCCAACTATACATTAATCTGCAGCATTTCTGTATATTTACTGAGTTTAGTTATTTTATAAAACACAGTGGCACAGATCCTCTGGAAGATGTCACTGTAAAGCACCTAAAATCTGGAACCATTCCTTCATGACCAATCTGATATGCATCTCCATTCATGTTTATAGTTAGAAAGCCTAGAACTTGGATTTCAGACTAGATAAACATGCATCACTTAGAACTAATCCTTGTATGTCCAACAGCCAGCAGCCATGTTGCACCTCAGGGCAGGAGCTCTATCCTGTGAGCAGACAGGGAGTCACCAGGGAGTCACCACCACCACCTGGAGAATCATCAGGCGACCAGATGATTCACTACTACTGGGGGGTTCCCTTCTGTCCAAGAGGCCTGGACCCAGACACATACACCCAGGTGATTCCTACTGATAAATAAAAGATTAACTTATTATCCAATTGGCTGTAGCATGTTTAAGAAAGTAATTCCCAGCAGAACAAACCCAGGATTTCAATTTCTAGCCAGTTAAGAATATGGAAGAGTTAAATGATTATGCTTGATCTGGAGAAAAACTGTCAACTAATGAATGTTTAAACTCCTAATTTCAGCATTAATGTCAAATTACAGTGGTACACAGACATACTGATTTAATTCTTTTTTTTTTTTTTTTTTCCTAAGGTGATCGTGGCTCAGATGGAGGTTTATGAGAAGAGTTTGAAACAAGCTCAAAGGGGCCTACTGAGGAAGGCTGAGTGGGGGAAGGCTATCCAGCCAGAGCCAGAGGTGAAGCAATCAACTTTAGTTTTTAACTTGATTCATTCTTTTCTTCGTGGTCCTCCTAATGGCTTTGCAGCTCTCGGATCTCTATGTTTCTTAAGTGTTTGAAATCTGTCCCTCTGCAGAGATGGAGCTGACTAGACACTGGTCTGGTCTAGTCAGGACAGGTCAGGCATATAAGGCCATCATAAATTGTCAGCTCCATTGTCAGCAGCATTAACTCAGGTGCATATAATACTTCAAAACATCTTGTTTTAGCTTCAATGGTTATAAACACTCATCCCTTAATTCAGAACTCCACACAATTACTTTCCCAAGTCTTGCACTTGAGACTAGAACCAGGTGAAACCGTTTTTTTAATTTTTTTTTTTATTTAACCTCTCTTTTTACCTGCATCAAATCATCAGAGGCAGTGAACACAGTCAGAAAATAACTGGACATGAAGAAATCCTGAAAGACAGGACAACTTTAAAACTAATTCGATTTTAAAGCTGCTGGACCTCTGCCTATCAACCACAAATTGCAAATACAGTGATAGACTCAGTGGACAGAAGCATCAAGTCCACCAAACAGGATGCAATGTTGCCTTTTTTTCCCTGTGCTGTGCACGTTAAGGAATACAAGAATCTTATTCCCTAAAGGCGCAGTTTTTGGCTCAGAGGATTGCACTTTAACACTTTGTTTTCTATAATTGGACCTCAAGGAGGCCCCCTGTGCACAATGCTGAAATAGACACAATAACGTTGTGATTTGATATGTATCAGGAGTTTCTGAGAAACTCAGGAAGATTTTATCCTAACGAAGGCAAAAACCAAAGACAGGACACCCAAACCAAAGTTGAGCCGTGTTGTTTATGTAGCACAGTGCAGAGAGGCTGCTGAGAGTCTTGGACATAACAGCAGTTGGAGGATTTCGGTTTCACCAGAAAGAACAACCTAATCAGTTTTTAAAATAGCTGCAACATATCATGCAAGTCAATATCTATATTCATTTTCTCCGACTTATTCCGTCAGGAAGTGGCTGGTGCTTATCTACGGCAGTCTTTGGGCGAGAGGCAGGGTGAACCCTGGACAGGTCGCCAGTCTGACGCAGGGCAACAAAGAGACACCCAACCATGCTCACACACACTCACACCTAAAGACAGTTTAGAGAAGCGAATTAGCCTAAAAGTGATGTTTTTGGACTGTGGAAGTAAGCTGGAGTACCCAAAGAGAAAACAGAAAGATCCTGGGCTGGGAATCGTTCCTGGAACCTTCTGGCTGCAAAACAACTGTGCTCAAACTGCGCCACCATCTGGCTGCCATTCAATATTTTCTATGACAAACAGTCACCTCATCATTTGCTTACTGAAGACATTTGTTGACATTTTCTAGTTGTTACAGTAACCTCAGGTAACTTTAGACCTTGTTTAATTATCAAATCATTTGATCTTTTCATTCGTCCATGAACGGGGGAGTTTCCAAAATTTTTTCCACATCTTCCTGGTATTTGTTGCCATTTTGAGGCACTTGCTTTAATCATCTAAACCCAAATGTCTGAAGTTGTATACACTGCCTAAACTTATTTGAAAGCATGCTGTTTATACTCAGCTTCTCAGTGGGAATCCTGTGTAAACAGGCTGTTGTTCTTGGAAATAAAAGGCCTCCCATCTTACACCTGTTCTCTGAATAAATTACCTTGCTGACTGCACCTCAGACTGCTGTAATTTACTACTTTACTTCTTTTATTTCTAATTCACACAATCAGTAGCATGCATGCTGTAACTGACTGTTTCTTATTATCCTGCTACCTGTTCTAGTGACTAATTCGTCAGGTAGGTATTTAAAGGGATACAGGGAATAATGTAGACATTAATGTTCTTGTATTTTTTAACACAGGTGTAAATGTTAATAACAGCTTATATGTGTAAGAGGAATCAGGTCAAATCTAGCAGATCTTAAAACATTTCTCAATCTTTTTTTCCCCTTAGAAGTCACTGTCCCCTGAAGCACCTGCTGAATCACCCCAGTCTGGTCGTCCTCGGAGGTAAAACTTATTTTGGATCATTTTATTTGGTAAAAATTGAAATTTATGTTGATAGGGCTCCTAATGATGGAATTAAATGAAACAAAATTCGTGTGAATCTCATGTTTATCACATAAAAAAAAGGCACACAAAAAACATGCCGAATCAATTGATCTGTGGTTGTGACTTGGTTTTCCATGTTTTAAAGTTCCCAGGACATAGTTAAGTATTTGCTCCTCTTCAGGTTTTTTCATGCTCTCCTATTTGTTTTACACACCTCTGTTGAAATGTGTGATGCTGCTTGTAGCTCAGTGCTATTGCACTAAATTTGACCAAAAGTTAATATGTACAAGTAAGAAGTTGAACAGTTTTACTGGCCTGTTCTTGAGGCTGTCTCATGCAAATCCAAATCTTTGAATGGCACAACATAAAACAAGTTCACTGATATTGGAGAATCAGAGTTGTTTGACAGCATTTAGGGTCGGATCTTCAAAAGGTTTGTTTGTAACAAACGGTGCAAACCTGTTTCCACATGCAAACTGTATCTTTACACAAGGTTCAAAGTGGTTGCATGTCCAAAAATAAGCGGCCGCTAACTTGTTGTGCGTGTGCCTTTATGAATATGCAGATCATATTCTAATGATCAAACCCCGCAAATTTATGGGTGGAGAATATGCTAACTAAATACTCAGCACCTGCAAAGCGGTTCATCAAACTTGTTTGGGGCGCCTGTAAGTAAGCATCCCTGACTCTCCTTTTATCTGAGACTTTTATCTTTTTTTTTTTTTTTATAGCACCTTGAGATATTTATGTAAAGTTAACATTACATGATATTAGTCATTATCATTATCACCTCCATATCCATGGCTTAAAACTTTAACTTGCTTTTACAACCAACCTAAAACTGCCAGTAGCCAATGCAATTAGCTCATTTACATGGGGCTAAACCGAACCAGTTTGCATTGATTGTTTAGTGTATTTAGTCTTTGTATATCACCTGCAACATGGTTAATCATTGCACACAGTTTTTTTTTTTTTTTTTTTTTGTCCACACAATTTAGCACTCCATATCTGAATTGTTTTAAGATCAGTTCAGTCATTCCACTGATTTGTTTGGTCATATTTGTCAGGAGAGGCTTCAGACTGAGAAGCAGCAAAAGGAGCAAAGCCCCTGAATTTGACGAGGAAGAAGAGAAGAGAGATGATGATGGAGAAGAGGAACAGCAAGGAAAGGAGGAGGATGAGGAGCAGAAGGACGGCGATGAAGAACAGATGGATACTGATGACTGTGAGGTTTGTCCAGGTACAGAAGTTTAGCTTTATGGATTTAACACTTCTGTTTTCACATATCTGAGCTGCTGACTTTAAAATAATCTCTCCTGTTTATAAATAGAAACTCAACTGAGCGACAACGACGGCACGACAGAGCTTTCCTTGGTGACCGACACTGAAACACAGGTCAGCTCCCTGCCAAAAGCTAGAAAAATATCAGTAATGAGGTTAAATTTGGAGGTAGTGACTCCTTACTAGAAAATTTAAGAACTATTTAGAGATTGGCCAAGGAGAATAGGGCTTTTTACTAGAGCTTAATATGTTTGGGAACCAATTGGACTCAACACGGGACAAAAAAAGTCATCATTATCAGTCTTATTGTTTACTTCAGCATGTCATCCATCATAGCTCAGGTGTCAAGAATACGGAATTTAAAGCAGAATCAAGGAAAGCTAAGTGAAGAAAGAAATATAGCTTTAAAAAACACACCTCTGTAGATCTGATTTGCAAGCTTCTTCAAAGTTTTGTTTATCCATTTTAAGTCATATTTTTTCATAAAGTGCTAACTCCCATTCTCTTTTCCCACACTTCGTTAACACTTTAAGACAAAGAAACAGTAACATCAAAACACAATTGACTTTAAGCTTCACTGTTTAAATGTATAGCGGTGAATATTGTTCAAACTCCATCATCATCAATGATGATGAACATATTTACTGGTAACTCCTTTAATGTAAATAAACCAGATTTAAACCTCACGTTTTTGCATTAGCTTCATGGAAGCTTCAAAAGGAAATGATTCAGTAAATTAAAAAAACAACAACTTTTAATCCAAATCCAAAGCTGGTCCCTGTTGACTACTCAGCTGGACCCTAATTATGTCATTTTTTAATCTAAATGTGTTTTATACCTTGTACACCTCTCAGCCAACTGGATCCTTAATGGTGCAACAATTGACTTGCAAAAGATTACAAATATTCTTAGGTTCAGGGTTGTTTAGGAATAATAGGGTTGGTCTAAATAAATAATGAGATTTCCTTTGAATTGTCTTATAATCATTTTCTTTGTATCTTATTTCCTCTCAGATATCCTCTCAGCATCCACAGAAAAGTCCTGAGCTGTCTGAGATCAAGATGCTTATCAGAGATGATACTCCGACCAGAAGCATGCCTCAGGAGCTGGAGCAAAGAATGAAAAGTAAAAACAACTCATTTAACCTTCTGGTTTGCTTTGCTATTGGATAGATTTATTGCCAGAGGGGAATTCATGTGTAATTGTCTTTAGCCCAAACAGATTCAAGCATGGAGGAAAATTCTCCTGAGTGCAGAGAAGATGCTGCACAAAACACAGCAGAGGAGTTAGAGAAAGTAACAGAGAACAAGAAGAATCAAGATGTGGTGAAGCTAGAAGACAAAGGTCTTCAACGATCAGAATCTCCTGAACTGGAAGCTGATGTGGTCCCTCATAGCCCTAAAACCTCTATCGACTGCCCGATCTGCCAGGGATCCTTTCCTGCAAGTAAAATTGAGATGCATGCGGCTTACTGTGATGGAGAGGTGACTGTAGTCAACCAGAGGGTGCCTGAAAGCGATCATGTCCAAGGTGACGCACACATTTAAATCTCAGCAACACTCACTGACTAGTTTGGCAGCATTAACCTGAGAAAGGGATAAACCTATACAGATTTGAAAATTATAGAACCTGATTGATATTTTTTGTTGTTTAACATGCTGTTTCACGTGATATAAATATCCCATGATTAGAAGATCACTAGAAGACAGTTTTATGTCATTGCATTTAGATAATCAAACATTTGAAAATAAAGAAGAAAATCATTCAAAATTTATTACAAAACAGATGCAAGGAAACCTTTGTCTTGACAAAAACAAGCTTGAGATAATGGGAGGGGCTAAAGTGGGATCCAGTCTAACATAATAAGTTAATGAAACATTGTAACCCTGAAATCCCACATCCTCCGCTCCCTTCAGCCCTGCTGCGCTACAGACTGCCTGGGCAAAGCAAAGCCTACAGCCTCCACGGTTCCTCCCATCTTGCTCCGCTCTGACTTCCCTGGAGCTCGAGGAGAGCATGCGCGATATTATTATTATTATTATTATTACATTCATAGGAGCAAATCATGCGGAAATTAATGCTTAATTTAATATGACAAAGTCAAAAATCCCCATCAGCATCCAGCACATGTGCAGTTTCTGCCCAAATATTTTCTTTTTGTTGTGGATTTTTGTAACAGATATAACTAGGATCATACAAATTTGGTTTGTATGAACTCTGATTGTTCTCTACTTCCAAACTCAGCATCTCTTCATCCATGCCCACGATAAGAGGTTTGTTTTTAAGTTGTCAGATGCGCTCTTGGAAGTTGTTGTGATTGGATTTGTTGAAACTTTTAAGCCTCTCGGTATAAGATAAACATTTTGATCAAGGTGAGTAATCTGCTTCCTGGTATGTTGGAAGTACCAATAGTTTGCATCCGATAATTTAATTAAACATTCTTAGTTTTAGGGAATGTATAAGAATTATGCTCTAATTTGTAGATACCGAGCTGTCGTTACTATAATTTAATTTAACAAACCAGATCTTCTCAATGAACTTTTTTCTGTTTGATGCGATTTTCACTCCAGACCGGAGGGGAGCAAAGTATGGCTCCGCTCCGTATTTTGATGGTAAAGGACTGAGAAGACGTAAGTGGATGGTAACGTGAACAGTTCTCATTGTTTAGCATAACTTCACAAGTGTTCTGCATGATGTACGTGAGCAAGGCGGAGCGGTGACGGAGGATGAGGGGTTACTGTTTCATCAACATTAAGCTGGAGATCGATAAAACCCTGCAACTGGCAACATCAGTTATTACCAAAACTAACAGGCTATCAATCTTTATTTTTCAAAATAAAAAAACTTTACTTATATCTAGTTATCAATGATAATGGTTAAGTAACTCTTTTCTAGATAGAAATGTAAGTTTTGTCCCTTGTTGGAGTGTAGCTCATTTTATAAATGCAGGTTTAGAGCTTTCAAAAGTTAAAGCACACTGATAAAACCAAACCTTTCAGTGGTAAACCTGAGGTTAGACAACAGAGGTACCATAAGGGGAAACTTGAATTAACAGCAACTTGAACTAGTCTGACTAGCATAGAACTTTACCTTAAAGATTTAGAGACTTGCGGTTTACCCGGTATTTTATACTGGTGTTATTCTCCCAACTGACAGATTCAACAAAACCTCGCAGGAAGAGGATGAAGAGAACAGAGGCGTCGTCAGAGGAATTCACTACTTTGTCTGATGTTTGCAGGTCTGTTGAAACCAGTGTTTGAAGAATGCACTCAGACTAGCAGCCACTGTGTCATTCTTGTTTTACCTTTTAGGATTGTACAATCCAAACCTTATGGAGCTAGTCTCATTCAAGAGCTACATTCTACAGCCTTTCAAAGAACATTGAAACTGATTCTTTGCTCCACAGACGGCAGGAGAAATGTTATATCTGTCAGAAAAATGTTCCTCTAAAAGATTACAGCCGACACACAGAGCTCTGCGTTCAGCGTGGGACATTCAGGAGGGCAGCCGTAAGCTGAAAAAAGTTTTTAATCGTACATTAAACTTGGTGGCAGCGAAAACAGTGTTCAACTCTGGTTTTTTGTTATTTTTTCCCCTGCAAACTTTAGAAAGGAAATCTGCTGTCTGCTCTGGAGCAAACAGAAAGCAGGAACTCAGGTCAGTCCTTTTTTTGAAAAAAATATTTTTCCACACACTTCTATCAGTTTTTTTCCCAACTTTTCCTTTTAAGAAACCTCTGAAGAGAATCATGTTAGTTTGGCATTAAATAAAACTTTGACTTTATTAGTTTGCTTTGATTTTGATGTATGTAGAGGTATTTTGGTGAAACTTTATAATGAAATATTAGTATTAGGTTCTTCATCCCTTCTCTGAATAAGCTGGTGTGTTTGGGTTGTTACTTTCAGGTGTAAAGGGGCCTCATCAATGTTAGTTTCCCCTGCAACAGGTGGAGTTTGTAAATACAAGTGCAGTTCCTTAATCAGATCACTAGAGGGAGCTAAGGCTTAGCAGCTTCTCTCTCATGTTCATAGTTAATCCTAATAATTGTGGTAAAGTAGGTTATTCTGTTCCTTGTTTAAAATGCAAGGAAATGTAATTGATTAAATAATTGGTGTTAGGCAGCAAACTAGGTTTTGAAGTTAACATATAAGTGACATGGGTGATTCAAATTCCTAACAAACCAAAAGCATCTTCAGGCTGGTCGTTATATCTCCTTTTCGTTCTGCATTAGAATCTGTTTTTAACCAGGCAATAGAGGAGTTTTGACCTCACTCATAATATGTTCATTCTTTGAAAAACACTAAGAAACTTCTGTAAGTTAAAGTACTACTAGAAAGATCTTATTATGTTTCTGACGTTATTATATTTGACTGTGTTCACAGGTGCAGGACCGTCAGGATCCAAACCCCAACCAGAGTAAGACAACATTTTTTATATATATTGCACAGAACTACGGGCTGCTCAGTGGTGCAGTGGGTAGCACTGCTGCCTTGCAGCAAGAAGGTTCTGGATTCGATCCCCGGCCCGGGGTCTTTCTGCATGGAGTTTGCATGTTCTTACTGCCAATGGTATCAAGAAAATAGTGACTCCACCTGGTTCAGATGTTCCCACTGTATGCCGATCAGAACCGAGCCGTTTGTCAGTGAGCAGTACCAACAGGATTTTTGGGCACTGGTATATGATTTGACAGCTCACTCGCCATTTCAGTTAGGTTCTTTTAACCATCTAATTTTTTTCTTTTGAAGACTTTGAATAAACTTAATAAGTAAATAAATGGAAGCAGTTTAAAATTACAACAAGTCAGTTATATCTTGACACCACTCTGTGTCGTTCCTTCTTTTTTGCAGTTTTTTTTTTCATTGAATGATTTGAGTTAATCCGTTCTGTGTGTTTGTGTCTGACTTACAGAGCAGTTATTGATCTGCGGGATGACGACGATGATGAAGATGAAGGAGAACAGGAGGTTTCAGGGTACAGGGTCAGTAACTCTCCCATCAGATCATTCACCCCCATTTCTGAGGCCACTGGATGCCTTATTGACTTCAGGAAACAGCAGCGAACCAAGAAGCCGACTCAAAGACGAAGATGACGTTGTGAAGAAGGAGCCAGAACCCTAACTGTCAACAGGCTGAATAGGCGGCCAGTGTTTGGAATAAGCCTTCTTCTGGACGTTTTGTTTAAACAGAAACTGAGCACTTGAATGTTGAGGGGAAACTGTCTTTGACTCTGTTAAAACCACTGATGGTGGTTAATGTCAAACTACCTCCTCATTTGTAAAAACATTCCCTCTATTTTACTGTAATACAATTTTTTATTCAATGTCAATAAAAAAAATGCATCTGCTTTGAAATAAACTTTGTTTTTTCTTAAAAACAGAAACAAATCTGTAGTGCCTCCTACTGTCAGGTTAAATCATTGCAAATCTAGATACAACAAATTGAGTTAAACTACATATAATAACTAATGATCCGCTTTGATGTTGTTATATTTATTTAAAAAAATGCAAGTTAAACAAAAATTATTTAAAACCCATTCCTGTTATCCTTTGGTATCGAATCTGTCATATTTGCAACCTCGGCATCCAAAGTATGGAGAAACTTAATATCTGTTTTAGCATCATTGCTTATTCACCACAATTTTGGCACTTTTGCAGCAAAAGCCGTCATCAGCCTGGACTATTTGGAGACAGACAGCACATATTGGTACCATAGTTTGGATGCAGGAAATAATTCTGCAGAAAGTTTACAGCTTCATTACCATTTTATCACCAACAATTTGTTTGAAAAGCTTCATCCTGGATTCCAGCCTGCCCGAAGCACCAAAACGGCTCTTATCAAGGTCACCAATGACCTAATGGCAGCAGATGCCGATCCAACTTCTCATCCTGTTTTGCATAGCATTTGCATTTGACATTTGATCTTTTCATCCTTAATAAACTCCACCACATTCAGCTACAGGACACTGTATTTTATGTGGTTCCTCTCTTACCCTACTGACAGGACTGTCTGTTTCTCTGAGGAAAGCCACCTCCAGAAATCATGCAATCACTTGTGGGTTTTCTTAAGGATCAGTACTTAAGCCCTACTGTTCATTCTCTAAATTTACCCCCTTGGCAAAATCATCTCCAACTTTCATGTATTATTTCACTGCTATGCAAACGATACACAACTTTATATTAAAATAGACCCTCATCCATCCCCTGCCTCTTGAGCCACCTCAACTATGACGTCACTTTCTTCACTCACTTGTTAAAGATAGGCTCTGCGTATGCACCCTCATGCTCTATCTTTCCGGTCCTTTTCCCTGAAAAGAGATCACTCACGACAAACTCTTTAAATAACACTTATATAACTCTTATATATTCTTACCACTCTTCTGGTTCTGTCGGACCAAAGTAGATGAAATCCGTCCATTTTTACATGAGAGTCTGGAGTTAGTGCAGTTAGCCAAGTCTCAGTCAGACATTGGATGCTTCCCTCTCCGTAGCATCTTTGATTGTGTGTTATAGCCGCCAGCTCATCCAGCTTGTTGGAGAGAGATCTGATGTTGCCCCTGATGACTGATGGGATGACATGTCTCTACCTCCTTCTCCAGTGGTATCGCCTGATTCCCGCACGGCTGCCACGTGTCTTCCTCCTCAGCTCGCAAGGGGATATGGGCTCTTTCTGTGGGCACACAGAGGAGCTCCGTAGGGCTGGCAGCTGGTCCGGGGTGTAAACAATGGGAGACTGGTCTAACCTGCAAGCTCCGCACGAAAATATGCTGAAAAAAAGAATCAAAAACAGAGCTTTCTTGAAAAACATGAACATCATTTTGTTTAAAACAGTATTAGAAAAGAATCACACTTGTCAAATGCAATCAACTGAAA
Organism: Cyprinodon variegatus; assembly: GCF_000732505.1. Classification (NCBI taxonomy): domain Eukaryota; kingdom Metazoa; phylum Chordata; class Actinopteri; order Cyprinodontiformes; family Cyprinodontidae; genus Cyprinodon; species Cyprinodon variegatus. Next base: position 591,176 of record NW_015150741.1, read on the forward strand.
TATATTTACTTAAGGTAAAGTTAGTTAAGATTATATAAATGCAACCAATCCAATATTATAATATTAAAACATGCATTTTTAACATGTTATTATTACACTAATCCAAGTGAAACTTTATATTATCATGATGATGTGCAGTCTATAGTACAGTTAAAAGGGCTTTTACCTGCAAGCAAGGAGGTCTTGAGTTTTAAATAAATTCAGTTGTTTATTCTGTAAGAAATCTACAAGGCCCTGATATTGATCCTTATCTGCAAACTCTTGGAAGTATAACATAAATGAAACAGAATTTATTTATTTTTTGTTGAAAAATTAAAAAAATTTAACTTTTTTTTTTTCTTCCTTATTTATGGTTACTAATTAAGTTAAAAGAAATATTATTTTTCAATGATTCTCTTGTGATTTCAATTTATGATTGTTTTCAGGTCACAGAGTCCCAAATTTAACTCAATGAAGCTTGAGGAAACAAAACAATCAAAAATAACTGGAAGTAAACATATTATACACTGAACAAAATAATGCAACAATTTTTGGCATTTACTAATCGTATTTAGTTACTTTAACATAATTATTTTATGTCCAACCATGCTAACATGAAACAATTATGTTGAAGTAACTAAATATGATTAAATAATGCCAAAAATTGTTGCATTATTTTTTCAGTGTAGTTTTTCATAAAATAAAGAATATAATGTAAAACCATAAGTATCCTCTATAGGTGTGGTATACTCATTATTTTACTATTGGTCCGTTACAAAGTAAATACAAGTCAAGTATCATAATATCAAAACCAATAAATGTCCTATTCAATATCCAAGCTTTTACACTTCTGACCTTTAAATGTTTGTTAAACATTTTTTCTCTTAGTACTGCTTTCGGATTAGGTGTATAGGGGTATACATTAATTATGTCATATAAATATAATAAACAGTAACAATAGAAAAACAGCAAACGTTCTATCCTTTTTTGTAAAAAGTCAGTTACTGATTTACTCTTGAACTTAACGTGAAGCATGAAACACCTTAAATGTTTTTATACCAAAGTTTTAGCTTAAATCCTAATAAAGCCATTATAATTGGATGTCACTGCAACAGTTTTCAATGCAGAAACTCCCCCTCTATCCAGGTGGATAATCGAGGTCCTTTATGCTGTTCAATTAGCCAGATGATGGCCCCCTGTCTTTTTTGTAAACTGGAATTGCAAATAATGAAAACTAAATGTTGTAAAGGCTTTATACTTTCTGGACCTGGATAATCCACCTCTGACCTCTACATTATTCCTTTTTTTGTTTACGTTCACGGTTTTCAAATAATTTTAAAAAACTCTTTATTAGCTAAACTTGAATAATATACACAACTACTCAGTATGGAATTAGATCCACAGCATTGAACATTCTGGAAATAAAGAAGTTTGGAATTGGTCTAAAAAAAACAAAAGCTTTTGAGACAACTGATCACAATATAGTAATCATGAAATTAGAGCATTATCATTTATGTGGTTGCTCTGGACTGAATGGGGAGCTTTTTTAAGTACCGTAGCAAGCAGTGGTTTGATAATTGATTGTAGTGCCCCCCAGTGGTCAGTATTGGCAACAATACTGTTTACTATCTCCATAAACAGCATCATATAAAGTATCTTTTTTATTTTTTTTTTTTGCAGATGATGCAAATATTTTCTGTACAGGTAAGAGCTTAAAGCTGCTGATATCACGCCAGAAATGAATAAGCTAAAAAAAAAGTTCCACAAAAACATATTATCCTTAAATCTAGAAAGAAAAATCTAAAAAGAAAAAAAAAACGTATCTTCACATTATTTGCAAATAATAAAGGAGGAAGAGATGTGAACGTCAAAATACATTGGTTAGAGGTGTGATGTGTAAATCAAAAAAAGGTGTGATTATTGACTATAAGATCTGCTGGAAGCCTCCCCTCAAACATGTCGGGACTAAATTATCTAGAAGCATCACAAATATTAGTAAAATAAAACATTTTAATTAGAAAACATTAAATATTCACTAATGTACATTGATTTGACCATACCTCAGATTTGTAGAGAAGATTGATAACACCTACAGGACATTACTCAAACTCTTATACTTCTGCAGAAAAGAGTCATCAGGATAATTCCTAATGCTGCTGTCACCACCACACTAATCCATTATTCAATCATTCCTACTTGCTTAAATCAAATCTGGTAGAATTTCAAACTTTACATTTAATGTGAAAGGCTAGAAATAAACTGCTAGCAGACAGGATACAAAAGCATGTTGTGGAGAGAGAGAGGGAGTGTATAATTGAAGGAATTTAAAAATGTGCTTCAGCAAACCTGAAAAGAAGCATTTCAAGTAATGAATAGTTGAGGCCATGTCCAATCAGGAGCCTTTTTAGAAAAGGGCTCAAACTGGTTTTCTTATGATACGATGTGGAAGAAGGGTGGTGAACAACAATGGGTGAACTGACTCATTGTTCATGAGTGCATATATATTTTTACAATGGTTGTAGTCGTGTATGTTATAGTTTATAATTGTATAAAGATGTATATGCTTGTTTGAATGTGTATATTTATGAATATATGTACATAAATGTGTTCAAATAATGTGATGGATTCAAGAAAAACCTGCTTTCACTTCTGATCAGTTCACATATGCCAACAAACTAAAATTAGATGTCAGGCAAAATTCAACCGAATACAAACAGTACTGTAAGATTGTGATTATTGGTGATTGCTGACATTTACTTCTAGTAAAATCAGATAGAAATGATCAATATGATCAATGATCAATATTGATCATATTTGCCAGAAGGAAGACTTTTACATCCAAGCTGTAGAGACACCATTGTAAGATCTTTCCCATTTTCTATCTAGTTTCAACAGGAAACTCAAGGGGTTTTTTTTATGTTTAAGGTGGGTAGAGGATATTTTTCTGTATGTTTTGAGAGTTTAGTTTGGAGTCCATTTTAACATCTGGGTTTCTTATGTTCTCTAAACAATATTGTGTCACACTATCTCATGTCTGCAACCTGTAAGCTCAGAAAATGCTTATTAGAATAAAATAACATAAAAGTCACATTTAACTCTACTATAAGGCTGTAAACACTGGAGTAAAGGTCCACATTTTAATCAGGCTCCTCTGAAGGGAGTCCATTGCAGAAATATGTTGCATTCAGGATGTTTTTGTTTCAATGAGTTGCCCTGTTATAATGTGAATAGCTAAGAAGAGAACCGAATATTGTGGAGGATCTTTATCTTTAGTCCCTCTCTGTGCTGCTGCAGCTTGTCACTCAAGTCTTTTTTGTTTCTTTTTGTATGTTTAGTTTTTACACCGACTGAGGTTTGCATTTCTACTGAGACTTTTGAATGTTAAAACGCCGTTTTGTAAGAATCAATGTCACAACAATCTGTTTCACCAACCAGGCCAGAGTTAAGAACAAACTGTAACTTCGCACTGAGGTTGTGGAAATACTCTTATAGTATGGAGTAATCTGCATGGCTGACTTATATACATATAATACAATACATCTATTTAAATGCATCTTTTTTTTTATTTTTTATTTTTTTTACATGTCCTGTCTGGCAGGAGGTATATTTTAGTGCCAAAAAAGAAGCCCAGCATGTTGCCTTACACAAGTTAAGCACTACTACTTTCACTATAATGTTCTGTTTTATATTTACTTGATTGCAAAAAAGTTAGCTGGAGATTATTTTGAAAATTATTTAAATATTATGGACACACAATGAAAAGTCAAAACAAAACAAAACAAAAGAAAAAGAAATAGAGAGATAAGGCAAACATTTAAAAAGGAGAGAAAGTGGTAATGGAGGAAAATTTTCTTCCCCACCTGCAGAGAGAGAGAGAACAAAACAGAACAAAGAGAAACTATATCAATAGGTTCTTACAACCCATGCAATGATTGCACCAAATAAACACTATTATTTTATACAAAATGAATTTAGTGGCAGCTAAATATGCTTATGCACATGGGTCCAAACACATGTAGGCATATGTGAGTGCGTCTGCATGTGTAAAGTTTCTACATTAAAATAAAAAAAAAGAAGTCCTGTCCACATGTGATCTGCTAACATTGAGACTCTTCTAGCTCCATAATAATCTTTTTCTTTATTTGGAGATGAAGGAAAGAAATGAAGTAAAGATAAAATGATTCCCCCAGAACTCAAAGCTGAAAGATGGCCCATTTTAGACAGTTTGGAAGTGTAGATATATGCTATTAGTTTCGGGCTTTGTCTCTATTTGGAAAATACTATTTTCATTCATTATATTTAAAGCCCTGTAAAATCTGTAGTAGGTGTTTTTGTCGTTTATTCTCCTGTTGGAACAGTGTAAATTGACCCTGAGGTTCTCATGCCTGTTTTTGTTCGACCCCCTTGGTCCATGTCTGGCCACCATGAATGTTTATGGTTGCGCCACTGATTGCCACAACCTTCCATTGCTGTGTTTGGATACAGCATGTACTGTGTGTAGATGTGGCCTTTGGTGGATTACCCATGAGGAGGATGTCTGTCTTGTCAGCAGCAGTCCTCTCCCTAGATGACAGCCTGATCAGTCAGTCTGACTTATGCTTCATGGAAGATGCAGCCATGCTTGAACTTTTGTAGATCAAAAAAATCCCTTTTATTATCTATTCTATTCTTTGATAAACAAAGGTTTGCGTTTTCATGTATGTCAAGTGCAGGTTAAAATAACAAAATAGATCAAATTTTGAAATGTTTCACTCAGGGTGCAATGCTACCTAATATTTATTTTTGTTTATGTTTTAACCCTTTATAGGGCAAGTTACCATCTTTGATCACTTGCATACCCCTTACAAATGGAGTGCCATTTCTTTTACTCTCAGAGTGTTTTTCATGAAATTTTATTGAAGCACTTTTGTTATTTCTCTTAACATATACGGGCAAGTTGGCGTTTCTTGTAATTACATTGACATTCATTTATGGGATCAAAATATACGTATTTTTTGAACGTTACAAAGGTAATAAGGTCTTGCCCTGGATTCCAATAACACACTACAAAAATTATCTTTAAATTTGTAAAAATTTCCTAAAATAAGTGTTGGTAAATAAGAAAATCTCCCAGCTGAAGGAGCATTTTTATCCTTAAAATCTGATTATTTGATATTGTGCTATTGAATAGGAGACTGCCTTTTTCCCTTATTTTAAATGTAAATGTTCTTATTCCATTTGCAAAGTATCTCACTTACCTGCTCAGTTCAAGAAAAAAATTCACTTTTTTAAAAGAAAAACTGACTTAGATTTCAGTTTTTTGCAGTGTACTCTTTGCTTGAAATGTAGATGTGTAAAGTCTTTTACTGAATGCCCTTTAAAGGGTTAAAACAACTAAGATATAATCTTTTAAATAATGGAATTGCACAAGCATGCTGTAGAAATCAGTTAATTTGGTAACAGGTCAACTTTGGAGCGCGTTAAAAGGAAGTAAACTCAGACTTATTGTAAAGTGGACGTGGAATATCGAATGATCTTTAGAAATTTTTAGTTATGACACACCACTATTTAATCCCTACTCTGATTCATTAGGAGCGGCACATTAAGGTGATTTACTGTACTCAGCCACCTGGTTTAGCGCGTGTCATTACGCACCGATGCCTCAGCTTCTGCAGATAAACCCAAACAACTTTCCTCATTATTTTCCAGAACCTCTCCTCCGGTTTTCATTTCAGCAATTTAAGATAAAAAGAAAAGAAATCAGCAGTTTTGATCCGTATCTCGGCGGCTCCCTCACTAAGCGTCATTGCGAGACTCCCTAGATCCTGTTGCGACAGCAGCTGATGGTGAGGAGGGTGGAACAATATCCAGCGCTCACCTCCTCCTATTTATTCACTTGGGAAGTCAGAGTAAAAGCCGGTCAGCACAAGAGGCAAAGGTAAGTTTTTCCCCTCTCTGCTTTTCTATTCTCTAATAACAATATATTTGGCACACTAGAATGATCGTTTTCTGATACTGGGGGTTTATTCTTGTATTTTAAGACAGTTAAAAAGATCAGCGGCTGATTTGTAGTTAAGGATGAAGGGAAATCTAAAACTATTTTACAAGGTGTGTCTTTGTTTTATCTCATCCATTGTGTTTGAATATTTTAGACTATTTTGTGAAAGCGGAGCATCCTATTGGTTTGGTCTGTCTGTCTTGCCTTAGAGTAAAAACTTAAACCATTTATATTAATGCATTAAAGTGTTCCTTCAGCGTTTAAGGAAGTTACACGTTGCCTATCTGAGTTAAAAACGTAAACTACATATAGTTTCCTTCAACCCGTGGAACCAGAAAGACCGGCTGCTGGCCAATATTTTCGTCAACAGAATGCAAACTAGATCTATGGAGACATACCTATGGAGCGATATTTGTTCATTCGGTTTGAGCGCGCAGGAACCAATCAGAGCGCGCAGTGACACAACACGCGCGCGCTCAAAACCGGTCTGGCGCGCGCTCAACTCTTGAAAAACTCTTCTCAACACACTGTGGTCGCGCTCAGTTCCGTCTCTGCGCGTGCTCGGATCCGTCTCTGCGCGTGCTCGCATCCGTCTCTGCTCGCGCTCGACCTGCTCTCTCCGCGCTCAACATCAGCTGTGCGCACGGTTATCTTTGCGCTCGCGAATTCATGAATGTATGTATATATGGCGGTTGGCAAACTACTAAATATATCCTACTGTCTGAATGATTGTGTTTAAATTAATGTAAAGCTGAACTAGAATCAGAGCAAATGAAACTTCTTAATGGAACAGTTTCTTCAATCCATTCTAAGGCTAATATGATCACAAATATTTCTCCTTTGGATGCCTAATTCCATCACTGATTCTTTTACCCGATTTAAAATTAAATTTTGTAACTAAAACGAAACACTTTTCCTAATACTGGAATATTTTGAAGCATCCCTAAAAATGTTCCCATATCTAAAATATTTGTATCTAAATATTGTTGAACCATACTTGAATGTGAAATATCCTCCTAATTTCTCTGTTTAAACAGCTAAATTAAATCCACATCAATACCAGGCAAAAAGGTGGATGGTCTAATAACTGTTTTACCAACATTTATTTGAGATAATTCAAGATATCTTATTGTACTATCTGCTGTCCATCAAATTGAGGGATGGCCATAGCTAAAAGAGTTGTCTAATTTCCTGATCTTTTTTTTTTTTTTTTTTTCATTTAACCGAATGTAGTATTTGGAATGAATACTTTGATTGGATGAAAAAAAAACTGGGCGTGATTGGCTGATGGTGTGGTTTATTTACATACATTTATGAATAGACAGCCCAGCACAGCTGGTGTTGAGTGTAGAGAAGAGTTTTTCATGGTAGAGTGTTGTCTCACTGTGCGCTCTCAAACCGTAAGCACAAATGTTGCTCCATACTAGATGTTGCATCGCCTTCCGGTGGAGTAAGGGGCATCTCTACAGCAGTCATTGGTCACGGAGCAACCAGGAGTTCAAGGATGTCCTGGAACAAGCTGTTAAAGGCCTGTAAAACGTTGCTCACGAGTTAAACCAAGCATCTGGATTTCAGGATGCTGCAGAAAGTTGACAGAATCTCCAAAAATCTGTAAAATCGTTCTTTTAATTCCTCTGGAAACGGTGATTCAGCTCTACAGGGCTGGATAAAAATTTGATTACAAAAATCATACAAGGTAAAATAAATAAATTAGATTTTCATGTGACAAACCAAAAGAGAGTAGTTAATATTTTGTGAAGTTAAATAATGGTCCTGAAAACTGCTTCACCTTTTACATTTGAAAAGTGTGGAGTGCTTTTATTTTCAGGTCTTTTGAGCCAAAGCTTTAAGACTCGATGACTTCAGAATATCTAAAGTTCAGTCAGATTGAATGGAGACTTTCTGAACGTGACATTAGACAGACTGTCTGGACCTTATTTATACCCCAAACACATGGCAGATTTCAACATGGTGGTGAGCCACCATGTTGTCTCTGACCGTGACTGAGTGGATGTGCTCTCTTCGTCCTCTGGCATGGGAGCTGGCTCGGAGCTCGTCTGCCTGGCTGTGTGTTTCCTGGATGGGGCCGCCTTTTACAGCTGCTTTTTGTATCTCTGCTTCTGTCTCCTTGAACCCCAGTCGGCCTCAGCAGATGGCCACTCACACTGAGCCTGGTTCTGCTGGAGGTTTCTTCCTGTTAAAAGGGAGTTTTTCCTCTCCACTGTCGCTACAAGCATGCTTAGTGTGAGGGATTGTATTTGAATCAATGAGTCAATGCAATCAACTGGTTTTCCTTGGATAGAAAACTTTGAATCAATTTGACTGTATGATCTGGTTGAACTGTAAAGTGCCTTGAGATGACTTGTGTTGTGAATTTGGCGCTATATAAATAAACTGAATTGAATTGAGCCGTTTAAACATGACACCAATAGCAAAGCAGAAAGTGGTACTTTTAATTATTATGTTAAAAACTGTGTATAGTTCATTAGACAGTTGGTAAAAAATACATTCATAATATGAGTTTCATGTTTCAAACTGCAATAAAGATCTTAAAAGAACGATGTATTTGAGTATTTTATTTTTTACCCTACGACTTGGAATTATGGGTAATCCAGAGTGTTGTACTTCATATGGGGCCCAGCCAGATAATGTTGCTAACGAGCCTATTGTTGTGTCGTTACGCCATTGTATTAAAGTCTTGAATTAAAGTCTTGCTCTTTCAGTGATTTGAAGGTCCTGTAGGAAATTCTGAGGTTTGTTTTATTATGTTGAATATTAAATAGATCTCACACGGACGCGACAGTGACTGCTGCTGCGTAACATCCACACTTGAATGAAGCCAGCCAGACACCAACTCTAACATACAGCACCGTCACTGACTCACGTTTTCCAGCCCAAAAATTTTCATAAACCGCCTGGATGTACGAAATCTTGCCCAATTTGAA